>NC_066343.1:5927739-6155032 GCF_022539315.1 Serinus canaria | reverse complement strand
GGCAAAGTGAAAAAAAAAAACCAAAACCAAAAGGATGACTGTAGCATAAATTATCTTCCACTCAATTTTGATAATGAGTGTTTATAGAATATGAAAAAAAATATTAATGGACCAACTGTCATAGTACAAGAAGAATTAAAAGAAAAGGACTGAAAATTAATTGTATGAGTAGAATGTGGTTGGCTGGCTTGAGCCTCTGGAAATATAGATATCTGTGGACACTGGTGGGCTGCTGGCCAACCTGTCTCCTTTGGCTTCTTTACAGAGCGGGTATTTGCTCCACAGGACATGCATTTCAGCAGATAATGAATGGGACACAAAGACATAGAAGGTATTTTATCTTCTGGAAACATAATTAAGTAACTAAACAAAAAAAAAAAAAAAGCCCAACCAACCAAAAAAACCTAAACCCAGCAACAAAAACTAAAAACTTTGAAAAGGAAATATGAGAAACAGAAGTCTTTTTGCTATATGCCTGAAGGGTAAGACATTTCCTTATCCCTGTGCTCTGGCCATCTCATGACTATAGGCTACAATCTTCTGAAGTTTTATGTGTGGGACAACTTCTTGCTTGTAGTTCCAGAGAGCAAAGAGATGAACTGATGAAGGAACTGAAATATGCAAAATGGACTTTGCTCACACAGAGGTGTCAGAAAGAAACTATCAGAACAGATTCCTAGCTCACAGAGAAATGGAATAGGAGGCTCTCTGGTGAGATGGACTGTATGAGCACTGTCCTGAGCAGCTCAGCTGCTTGGTTTGGATTAAACTTCAGTAGTCTGGACTGAAGTTACCGAGTATTCAGGCTGGCCACTTTACATTTCAGCAGCACCTCAGTGATAGCCTGCAGCTTCATCTGTGATAAAATTCCTTAGAAACAGAGACATAGAAAATACTAAAACTTTGCAGCAAAGGAAACATAACAAAAAAACCAAAATCACAAAGAGCATAATTTTATATTGAAGATACATTATACTGCACAAAAGGCCTGTTTGTAGTCTTATTTCCAGAATCGTTGCAGTAAGTTCATCTATATTCTCAAATCATTCCTGATGCATCTGCCTATAGCCACAGCACTTTAAAATAATGAATTCCATCTCCCTTTGAATAATTTCTTCTTCCTAACAGATGTACGTACACACTGCAATTTTCAAATGCTGGGCAAAAAGAGGAGTGAGTCAGACAATAAGTGCTCTGAATGATATGTGGTAATTGAAGTTCGTAATTATGAGGTCTGTCTTTGCATTTAATCTCCCTGTGTCACATGCACACCTTGGCAGCGGTTTCTAGAGCCTGTGGGCTTTGCTGGTCTCAACCAGACTGTTATGGGCACAGGATGAAAGACAGTTTCTTGGGTACCAAGACAACCAGAACTTTAAAGATGAACCAGTACCCTAAATCTAGACATGGAAACTCACGCCCAGGGCAGAGAGCAGGTGCTGAATACCCTTTGTCGAGCTACCAAAATCACACAGCATCTTGCAGAAACTTACATTTTTGGATGGACATAAGATGTACCCTGCACCTCTTCTCCTAAGCAAATGCATTGGTGACAGAGTATTGAAGAAGCTATCCAAAAAGTTTCTTGTATGTCAGTCTTCAGAGAATGTTAGAAACACTCAAATTTTAGGACTAGCATAATTAGGGTGGTGGTCTCACTCCCACCAGGTCCATAAAAACAAGGACAGTGAAATACTGAGACACACAGGGACACATCTAAGGCATGAACAGAACAAGAAAGGCCCCCTGAAGAGATTTTCCAGCACCACATCCGGCTGCCAGCAAACGGATTTCATTTCTAAGTGTCTTAATCATAGGATTTATCTGGCAGCCTTTCAAAAGTGTTGCTGCAATTACCTTTTTTTTCTTGTAAGCTAGGATTAGTGTAATACAAATACAGGTAAGTTACCACGACAATACCGTATTTGTTAAGACTTCATCCAGATTTCTTGGATAATAAATTATTACTTAAACCTGATTTAGATGAACACCTCTAATAATTATAAAGGACACAATAAACAGCGCAGTAAGAGAATACAAATGTTAACTCTGCCTCTGTTTTCTAATGAGCAGGAAGAAAATATAGAAGGAAAGAAATAATATAAAGGAAATGAAGAAAAAAGCAGAACAAAGAATCAGGTTGTGTGAGCTAAGGAAATGGGGGACATGATGCAAAAAACAACCTTTTTACATTCTAATGATGACTGCATTAAGGAACAACCAGGTAGATGACAATCCAAGCAGGCAAATATCCTCATTATTGTTCAAGTAGCACATGCACAGAGCCTGCTCTAAAATTTTAGCTCTAAGAACTGCACAGAAACAGTGACTTAAGCTTACTCTACAGAACCAAAAAGCACAAAAAAAATCCCAAAATCCACCTGTGCTCATAAAAAAAACCAAAACAAAAAACCAAAAAACAACTCACCAACAAAATGAGGAAACTGATCTAAGACAAAGCTCATGAGGAGACTAAAAGGAGTTGAATTCTTACAGGTGCCAATTGCTGAAAAAAAATAATTACAGAGAGATGACAAATTTGTATCACCAATCAAGAATGTCTTGAGAAAGGCTGAGAGGAAGTTGGCACAAACAAACAGCAGGAATAAGGCAAGTTACTAGAGAAAACCTTTTCCATGCAAAAGCTGAAATGTATTAAAACCAAATCTAAACAGATCATGAGCATGAGATGAATGCTCCAATACAGAATAATATGCAGAAAAAAAATTAAGTTAGCATACAGATCTGGAACAGCAAGCCCATCAAGAGCCAAAGGCCAGTGGATGATGATGATGATGATGATGATGATGATGATGATGATGATGATATAAAGAGCCCTCAGAGAAGAAAAGGCCCTATCCACTTGGCAAAATAAGTTGCTGTCATCTGCTTGCAGATGACATGAAAGACTTAAAATTACAGTTCTTCTGCTTGGCAAAGAGGCACACAGGAGTGAGATCTAGTCTAAACAACCAGAACAATCATAATGGCATAAAGTGCATTTTCCAGTGTTTCACATTATTTATCAAATGTGAGCCCCATGAAGTATCTGTAAATTCAAGCTCAAAGCAGAAAAAGTTTGTCAAAAGATACTGAAAACCTCCACAGCTCCTCTGTCCTCCCTTTCTAAAGAAAAAAACCCTCAATTACTAATGTTCTGTGGTAAACAATCGTGGTCAGAATTGGAGTAATTTAGTGCTTGCTTTTATTTAATGTGTTATGCTATTTTCTTTACCAATAACACCCAAACTCTACTGCTGTGCTATTTTAAGCAGTGGTATGTAAGAAACCATTTAATTGTCAGCTTAAAGTGAATATTCTTTTATTTTTTCCCTCAAAGTGTATTTCTTACTACCAATGACATTTTAATTGGCAGTTAATGGGAATTTGTGTGCCCTTTATTCTCCCTTACAGCTACAGAATCTCTCACCCTTCTCATGAAGTCCCAGAATCCTGATGAAATCTCAGTTCAATTTCCTCTTGCTGTTGTTGCCAGCTTCTCATACAGTGGTAATTCCTCACCTTTTTGACCCTTTTAATTCTGAGAGGCTTGCATTTTTCTCATCAGTCTTTTCCTGGTGTCCTCCATTCCCTTGTCTTTCTTGGGGGCTGTGGAAGCATCCTCAACTTTTTATTTTCTTTAAAGCCATTATTAAGCGTTATCTCACATTCATAAAACCACGGAATCACAAAAATGTTAAGAACTGACGCCAGGCAGGCCATGGGCCTTGCAGATGTAGCCAACACACATCCACTCATCCATGAAGGGTGTCCTTTAAAATATCTAAATATTGCAATACCATCCCACCATCATCAACTGTATAACATCCATGGGATTTCACTAGCTGCTTCTCTTCACTGCTTTCACTTCTTTATACAGGGAACTGACAGAAATTGCCATTTCCAAGTCTAAACTGTTTCCAAACACCTTATCACATGACATTCTATGCAGATGTTGATCAAGAACTGCTTATGTCTGCTTATGAAAAATGCACGGTGGATTTTCTTTGCATATCATCTGTTGTTTAGGTGCTGTTTACTTTCGGTTCTGAACAGAAATCTTTTCTTTTGACTCGTTTCCTTCATCATCCACTGTTTTACAAGTGTTTGCAGAGCCTGACAAAACTAAAAAAACTTCACCATGGCCTAACCTTTTATTTTCCAGCTTGTACAGGGATTTTTTTTTTCTTTACACTCTAAAAATTTGCCAAATGTTTCAAATATTTTCTCTTTTTTCTTTTTAAATTTGTGAGTCTATCAAATAAGGTCTCAAAACCATTTTGAAGTGATTTTTTTTTTTGTTTTTCCAGACCAGTGTTTAAACAAAGAATGATCAGTGTACCCATCTTTTTAACCTGCTGAGGCATCCTTAGCTTTTTTAGGCATGTACACATCTCTAGAATTGAAATACTTCTTCCTCTAATTGTTATGGAAAAGCGAGCTTTGTTTTATAGTTCCAGTCATTTTCTGTTGGATGACGTCACCAGGTTTGTTGTTAATTGAAATAAAACAGTAGAGATGTGGTGAGCTACAAAATGGATGTTGGCACTCAGAGTTTGCTAGGCAGAGGGAGAAAATATACAGAACTTCACATCGGGGGGGAAAAAAAAAGATTTGGAACCTAGAAATACCAACTAAAATGACACTGACATAAAGAGGTGGCATTGCTCAAGAGGCCTGGCTGAAGTGAATTTTTGCTTGATGATTTGTAGCAACCTAAATAAGGTGAAACTGTTTTGGAGACATAGCCCACCTCTCCTGATGTTCTGTGAGCTGCTACCTTCAAGCATAAAAACAACAGAAATACACAATGAAAAATCACTGGTGAGCCCCTGTTTAAATTCTGACTGGAAGCTGAAGTATTTTACTCCCATCTGAGGTTTCTTTTCACAAAGAGCCAACTTCATATGCTTTAATGGATTATCCAGGCACTTATGTTCCAGTGAGAGCGAGGAGGCAGAACGACTTCACTTTTCAAATTAAAGAACCATGCATGCTTCTGGAGAAAGAATAAACTTGAAGAGAACAGGGACAAAAAGCTGCAGCAGAGGAGACAGAAAAAGGCATTAGTGACATTAGATCTATTATGCAAGTGGGTTTTACAGTGCAATTGGCAGAGATCCAGAGGCTGGAAGGTAAAAAGGAGGATCCAGGGGGTGCATGAAGGGGGCCAGGGGTGTGTGAGGGATGCAGGGGGTCTGTGAAGAGCCAGGTAATGTGTGAGCAGGTCTGGGTGGGGGCAATGAGGATGACGGGGGCACTGGAGCATCTCTCATGAGGACAGGTGATGAGTGAGCTGGGCCTGTTCAGCCTCGAGAAGAGGCAGCTGAGAAAAAAAAACTCATCCTTGTTTATAAATATCAAGAGAGGGGTGCCAGGGAGATGGAGTGGGACTCGGTTTGGTGATGGTCAGTCACCAGGGTGAGAGAAAGGGCAGGAACTGATGCACAGGAACATTCCACCTGAGCGTGAAGAACTCCTTCCCTGTGCAGTGACCGAGCACGGGAACAGATTGTCCAGGGAGGGTGTGGAGTCTCTGTCTCTGGAGACATTCCAGAGCCGTATGGCCACCATCCGGTGCCATGTGCTTTGGGATGACCCTGCCGGAGCAGGGAGAACAGACCAGATGACCCCGTGTGGTCCTTTCCAGCCTGACCCAGTCTTGTGGTTCTGTGCCGTGGCTGAGGAACTGGGGGGTTCGTCGGCTGTGTGAAGAATCAGGGGTTTGTTAGGGGATGTGTGGGTGTGTGTGAGCAACAGGAGGGATGTGAGGGGATCTATGGGTATATGAGGGGCCCGAGGGGCTGTGTGAGGCACCAAAGCATGTGAGAGCTCTGGGTGTGTGTGAGGGGAACTGGAGCTATCTATGAGGGATGTGCGAGAGGTCCGGGTGTGGGTGTGTGTAATGGATCAGCGGGGTTCTGAGGAGATCTGGGGGTGTGTATGAGGAGACCGGCGGTGTGTGTGAGGGACTGCAGAGGGAACTGATGGGATCTGGGCGTGTGTATGAGAGGTCCGGGGTGCGTGAGGGCTCCGGGGGTGTGCATGGGAGGTGGGGCCGTGTGTCAACGCTCTGGCGGTGTCTGAGGGGATCTGGGGGTGTGCATGGGAGGTCCGGGGGTGTCTGAGGGGATCTGGGGGTGTACATGGGAGGTCCGGGGCTGTGTGTGAACGCTCCGCGGGTGTGTGAGGGACCAGGGGCTGTCTGAGGGGTCTCGGGGTCTCCCGAGGGGTCCGGGCTCTGTGAGGCATCGCGCGGTTCCGAGCGCCCCCACGCTCCTCTCGCGAGACGTGGCGGCGGCCGGCGGGGCTGTGCCGGGCGGGATCGCGGCGCGGCCCCCCCGCCCCTCCCAGCGCCGCCGCGGGGCGGATGCGGCGGGGCCGCCATAGTGCGGGCGGGAGGAGCCGCCGCCGCCCGGCCGGGGACGCGCTCCCGCCGCCCCCTCCGCCGCAGCCGGGAGCGGGCGGAGCCTGCGCGGCGCCGCCGGTTTTTTCCCCCCCGCATCCCTCCCGCCGCGCCAGCCGAGGAAGCGACTGCGCTCCTGCCTGGGCAGAGCGGGATCGGGCGGAGGGACCGGAGGCACCGTCACCTGGCGCTGCGGCGGGGGCGGGGCGCGGCGCTGTGTCTGCGGCAGCCCCGGGGCGCTGCTCGGCCGCTTAAAGCAGCGGAGCCGCCGGCCGTGAGGGGCGTTCGGAGCAGTGGCGGCCGCAGAGCGAGGGGAAGGCATGGAGGGCAAGGATCCGGCCACGGGGTCCGCGGGGGATGAGGGCTCCAAGGATGCGCTGGGCAAGCCACTGGGTCCCACGCCGAGCCAGAGCCGCTTCCAGGTGGACCTGGTGGCCGAGGGGCCCCGCAAGTCGTGCGGGGACATCGGCGTGGCGGGTAAGGGAGGCGAGGAAGCCAAGGGCAGGTTTCGGGTGAACTTCGTGGACCCGTCGGCCGGCGGCGAGAGCCCCGGCGAGCCCGGGGGAGGCAGCTCGGAGGGCGGCAACGTGAGCGGCGTCCAGAACGGCGGCGACACGGTGATGAGCGAGGGCAGCCTGCACTCGGGCGGGCACCATCACTACTACTATGATACCCATACCAACACCTACTACCTGCGCACCTTCGGCCACAACACCATGGACGCCGTGCCCCGCATCGACCACTACCGGCACACGGCCGCCGACCTGGGCGAGAAGCTGCTCCGGCCCAGCCTGGCCGAGCTGCACGATGAGCTGGACAAGGTGAGAGCGGCCCCCGGGCTCCCCCGGCGCCGGGGGTGCGGCGGCTTCTCGGAGTGTGTCGGCAAAAAAGCTTAAAAAAAAAAAAAAAAAAGAAAAAGCCGAAAGCTCGCTTTCGAGCAGGCGCAAATAGCGCGGGTGCATAGCTTGCGTCTCAGTTGTGTTATATATATTTTTTTTTGTCTTCGTGACGCAGTGGTATCCGTCCCCCTCACACACACGTGCTTTTGGGAGATGGTCCCCCAGTGCGAGAGGTTTTTAGAGCTTTAGGTCTGTTTTCCCTGTCACCGAGCGGGGATCTCTTACGGGTTTTCCACTTCCAAATCGCCTCCAGCAGATAGGGTATTGATTCGGGGGCTAGCCATGGGAATCAGTCTGGGAAGGGAAGTGAAAGCATTTGGTAGAAACGCTAAAAAAAAAAAAAAAAAAGTAAATAAATAAGGATGCGCTTGCTTTGGTAGCAGCCGGCGGTTCGTCTCTGCGGCGCCGAGGCAGAGCCCTCTGGATCCGATGGGATCCGGATCGGATGCTGCTAGATCTGCACAGGCACAGATCCTGAGCGAGCCTTCCCAGGGCTGCTCGGTGGCTCCTGCGCCGCTTGAAAAATTTTGGAGCTGTGCGTCTGAAGCTTTTTCTATTTTGGACTACGAGTCCGTGTGTTATTTGAGACGAGTTGACAGTGAGAGCCTTCTTTGCATTGCAGGCTGGCTTGGCTAGAAGACCAGCTTTAGCTGAACGTAGAATTAATTTCCTAGACTTTTTTATTTTGTTTTTAAACTATCATCACTAACTCCAGATAAAGATTAAACTCTTGCAGTGCTGTTTTCCTCACAGTTTGAAAATTGGTGTGTGGCTGTGCTCAGGAGCCTGTGTTTTGAGTGAGGTCTTTCTGCTAGGTTTAGGGAAATAAAGAAACGCATGGGCCACATTTCAAGAAAGTGAATATTTTGTTTCCAGAACTTTTTTTTGCATCCCACTTTTCACTCCTTATAGGTGGAGTTTCATGAGGAAATGTTTGTTCTCTCCAGATTTACTTGTTTCACACCATTATTTGGCTGCTCCGTGCATCAGCACTGATATGTGGGGTTTGGACTCTTTTTAGGGTGTGTTGGTGATCGTTTAAGTGTATTTTTGATACTGACTGTGGAATTGTTCTAGTAGAAATAAGTGGTTGGTGTATAGCAAAGATACTTGCTTGTGACATCTGAGATTAGATGTCAGATTTTAATTACTAACCATAAATGCAAATTACTCCTGCCTTCCAGGTCCCCTTTTGATGGAGCTAAATGATGATCTGTGGTCTGACTCTAAACTAGCATGAAATCGAAATTGGCAATACTGCCGTGTGTTTGGACTTGGGTAAACTATAAATAAAACACGTATATATGTGCTCATAGTACATGTGAAACCACATTGGTTTTCTGTCCTCCAGCTCCCCAAAATTTCTGACTCCTGGTCCATGATGGGTTGACCAGGTGTTGGATACTCAGCATTGTAAGCAGAGCATTTCTCAAATTTCTAAGGTTGGCAGATAGCTTTTTCAGTGTGTTAGTGTTGCAGCACTGTGGAAAGCTCTTTGTTACCATTAAGATATTACAGTGCAGAATGCAACATAGTCTGGAAGTACAATTTCTAAAATTGTAATTTCTTTATTAAGAAGAAATTAATGGCAAAGAATTTTCTTTGTAGTCTGTGGCATAGAGGAGTGGTAGACAGCCTAATTACAGGATCATTATCAAAACAGTTTCATTGTGAGCATTAAGTCAAATTATTAATTTCTTAAGTGTCGTTAATTTTTTCTGCTGTGTGGATAGATGTACATGTGAAGATACTTCTTTTTCTAAAGCCATACTCTGTCTGCTTGGGCCCTTCCTCCCATCAAATAAATATTGGAATGGAATATGGAATTTTAGTTGCATTTGATATTAAGTATTAATTTTTTAAAAGGTCATGGTATAAATTTCAGAATTTTAAGTTGAAATTCAGTGAAGTAACTCAAGTTTTCTGTTGCAGGATGTTTAATACCCAAAGCTGTTAAGGTGTTAGCGCTACTTAGGCTTATAAGAAGAAGGGAAGCCATTAGTTTTTGCTTCCAACTTAGCAAAACACTTTCTAGATAAAGCTGTGAACACAAAAGCTTTTAATAAGGGTGTGTCGTGCATGCTAATAGCATTGGATACTTACATTCCTGGCAATCTCATGTCAATCTCACGGGAGTGTGAAGTACATCCCATCTCTGATTATGTACTTGGTTTGTCAACACAGAGCCCTGTGTTAAATCAAGATGGTGCTGTACTTATATGTGGAAGATGTTCTCAAAGCTGTTGTGCTTTTTTTTACTGTTGCCAGGGGGCTTATTTTCTCCATTCTCAAAGTGACTTCAGTTCCTGCAGACTAGCAGGTCTCTACTGTTGAATAATGCTGTGCATTTGGGAAAGGAGCTTGAAGAATTAACCTTGCTCTTTAGCTGTGGATTTTGTACCAATTTATCAGGTACAGCATGTCTGTGCAAGGGAGCTGGTACATGCTAGCACCCTTACAGAAAATTTGCACAGCCTATTGTTGTGCCTCTGCTCTTGACCCAGTGCATCAAGAGTGGCAGATACTTTGTGTAAAGAGTGATCCAAAACTGTTTACCAGCCGCATGGTTCACTGCTTTGAATGCAGCTATTTTATCCAGCAGTTAGAGTTTGTGCTATTCCATTTGCTTTTAATAGGTAGATAAATGTGAGGCAGCGTTGGAGCATTGTTGATGCCAGTGCCCAATATAGAACAGATTTTTTCTTTAGCTTTGTTTAGAAGCTTTATCTGTCTAACACTTCTACTGATTCTGTTCTCACAGAAAAGCAGTGTTGGAAGAAAAGTGGCTGTTTGAGGAAGACACACACAAGCACTGGAGGGGTTCTATTTCAGAAGAGTTTGTCCTGCAGTCCTGGTGGGATAGGTGTTTGTGTGATCATTCCAGCAGTGGATTTTCTCATAGGAAGGGGATTATTCTTGAAATGGGCTGTGGAAACACAGCTGGGTGATGCTGCAGTACTCTGAGGTGAATGAATTGCATAACACTGGTCTTGGTTGATCCTATTAAACTCCAGCTGAGGGGTCTTGTTTTAGTATATCATTGACTGCTGATAACTAAGGTGATCAATCTGTCCTTACCCAGTTGGTATGTATTGATTTCTCTCTGCTTTAGAGAGATGAGAGAGAGAATTTGATGATGCTGTTGCAGTTGCTGGCTTGTAAAGAGAATGTTGCTGGAGCTCTGGTCTCCGGAGATGTTGAGGTGAGAGGATGTTTATTAGCAAAAAAGTGGGAGGAAAGTCAGCATACCATGACATGCAGGCTTTTGTTGCAGTGGTGTCCCCTGCCCTCTTGAGGGGGATCTTGACGGGGGATCTTCAGACCATGGGAAGATGAAAAGTGTCCTTCTCTTAATTTTTTTCCTGTCTTACAGCTTTTCTGCATCTGTACATAAAGATATAGCCTGTAGAAATACTGCACATGCCTTTGTGCCCCTCAGTTTATGAACACCGTGTCATTATATCACAGCCCTTACTGTTCTGACAAGTGTATACTGTTAGGGTATTCAGACCTGCATACTGTACCCACTGGAATAATTTAGCATTTTTCTGTATAGCATTGATTTGGGGAGGTTATTTTTTTTGCCCTTAAGACTAGATATCGCTGTGTATGAGTGCTTCTGGTTCGATCTTTGTGCAGTCCCTCACAGCTGTGGTGAGTGGATGTGGTGTGAACCAAGCCCTCTGCTGGCAGCTCTGCTCTGCTGTTTGTTAAATACTCACCGGGAGCACTGGTGTGGTAAGGTACTGATCTCAGAGGAAGATCCTTACACCACCTTACACCACCTTTGATCCATCCCCATCAGGATCAAATTATTAATCAAAAACAAAAGGAAATCCTAAGGTATTTAGAAACACAAGTGTGCTTTGCGTCCTCCCACACAAAAATCTGTGCACCTGTCATTTGAATTTGGAGACAGGTGTAAGAAAAAAGGCAATTACTGGTAGTCCTGATACAAACTGAGGGGTTTTTTGTTTGTTTGTTTTTACTCAAGTTGGATGACTGTAATTGTTTTCAGTTGTCTTTCGAGCTTTGTTAAAGTTTACTCAAACACTGCAGTTTTTCCTCTGACCTGACTTCAAATGTTTAACAAAAGCACAGTAAAAAGGTCTGTGTATGGCACTGCTTTCTAACAAAAATGTATTCTGTCTTGAGAATGTTGAACAACTGCTGCATCTCTAATATCTGTTTAGTTGTATTTTCTTTCAATTTGTGGTTAATGTTTGTTTAGCCTTTAATAAAAGCAGAACTCAGCTAAAGATGCACAAAAGATGATTGTAGGATATCAAGTTAGCTGACCCTGTTATGTAAAGTCTGTCTTTAAGATCCCCTTTCTTCTGTCTCACAGAAGATTGAGACCCTCGTGCAGATGGTTTTTATTGCATCCTGCTGAATCTTGTCTGCAGTCTGGAGGTCTCTTTCTTTCTTCAGTCCTTGTTATTTTCAATTTAAATTACATTTCCTTCTTTCTGTCCTTCATAGATGTAAGCAGAATTTGAATCTTCTCTCTGAAGTTCGCTGTACTAAAATTAAACAAGAGAAGCTCTCTTAGTCTTGGTCTCAGTGCTGTTGTATGTCCCAGAAGCCTATAATTGGTAACTGTTCTTTCATCAGTTTTAAACAGCAGTGACCTTAATGCACCTGTACTCAGTGAGGCTTCACTTGCATGGTGCAGAGGAATGTTTTCATGCTTTTTTAGCCTGCGTCAAGAATCCTCACTTTACTTACCCTGATACCCCACTTAATTACAACTATTTTTATCAAGGAAAAAATGAGTGTACTGCTCTGTTTGCAGCAGTAAATAATATTAGTGTTCCAGGGGTTGTATTTTATAAAGACCTTGTGTAATTTGTATTTTTCTGTTGCTTGATGCGTGTATTTTTTGAATCTTTAATAAGTCTTTAGTCCAGAACACCCATGGAATGCTAAAAAACAAGACCTGCATTGAACAAACTGCTAATATTGTTCTTACTACTTTTTTTTTTCCACCATGTCTCAGGGAAGCTGGAAATAACTGAACCTTTAGCAGGTTATATAGCTCACAGCACAAGTGTGGACTGCTGCTGAAAGGGTGAACTTTTTGCTGTCACAGATCTTAGTTGGATCTGATACAGATCTGATCTGGTTTACAGAAAGCCTACACCCCCTCAACTGCAAAATCTTGTACTGCATGTGATGATTCAGTTCCCTGATCCAATACCTAAGAGTTCTACTCAGTCTGTCACTGCACACAGGCATCAATAAAAACATTTCAGTGTGCACTCCTAATATAGATATATTCATTTACTTCACAATTTTATATACATATGCTACGGTACAAATAGTGTGTATAGCACAGAGTAAAACTTCAATAGTGATATAGAGATGAAATTCACCCTTCCTTTCTTTCTCTTTATTAACATTACAAAAAAAGTGTCACACTCCTGGTGGACTTTCAGAGGTAGTTAAATTATAGAGGAAGACTGCAGAATTCATCTCCAGATTAACTTTTTTTCTCTGTTGGTACTGTACTTGATTAGATGTCAGATGATTTTCATTCTTGAAGAACATTCTTGTAGGGGAGGAGCTTGGCAAGATCAGTATCTTGGAGTAATTTTAAATCAGTGTACTACATCTTCTATTGAATTCTTCAGATTTTTTACTAAAGCCTCATATAATACTCATTCATGAGCAACCACAAACCCATTTTCCCCACTTCTTGGTATAGGTAATAGCAGTCACACTATGGTCCTTGTTCTGAATTAAGATTTTTTTTTAATTAGTTGACTTCAAATTATTTGCCTTTCAGAGTTTTGGGAGCTATCCAGTTTTTGCAGGTTAAATCCAGAATGATCTTTAATTTATTTCTGCACTTCACCCTACTGATTATACCTGACAAACTTACAGACATTTCATTTATGCATAACAAATAATCTTGGATGTATTGTGTGTGCCTTGTAAACGTGACTGATTTAAGGATAAGGTGACAAAAAGAGTAAAGAAAGTCTAAAAAATTAAAGTTCCATTTTAATAAGAGGGATTATCTCTTGCATCTGCATTTTGATAGTTAACTTCCCTTCTTTGAATCCACTGCTCCTACTTAAGATGATTCAGTTGTTTGGGTTTTTTTTAAATTCAAAGAAAATAGCTCTCTCTGTTTCAGCTGTGAAGGAACTGTGATGCTACTCAACTTGGTCTGTCAGTCTACATGGCAGAGACTCCTAGGACTATTCTTAGTAATACTGCTTTTGGACTGTAAGCAATCTGGCAACTTTGGCTGAAATGTGGTGCTGTGCCAGTGCAAGTGAGTGCTTTTCTGTGTGAACATACCAGCCCTGCTCAGTGCTGGCTCAGGGTGTGCTGTAGCTGCATTCACCACTTCAGAAACTGACATTAAAAATTCAGGAGTACTTTAAATGATTTTTTTAGGATTACTTCAATGGGCTTTTTAGTCTGTTGTAAGCCAACAGGTAAAATGTAGTTTTTCAGGAACTTACTACATTGGAGCTAGACTTTTTATGGAAATGGGGTGTTTTATTAGGGTTTTACTATTGCTGCTTAGGGTCATTTGCTCCTGTTTCCTACTTCTTGAATCGAAAGTGCATCGTGTTTTGCAGAAGTAGATGAAAACCAAAAGCTGTTAAGAGCAAGAATGCCTCACATTAACTTTCATTTTGGGGTGGAGAACAGATGACTTGTGTGCTGGTTTTGGCTGAGGTAGAGTTTATTTCCTTCCCAGTAGCTGGTATGGGGTTCTGTTTTGGATCTGTGCTGGACACAGGGTTGGTAATTCAGAAATGTTTTTCCTTTTGCGGGGCATGACCTGCACAAAGCCAAGGCCTTTCCTGCTCCTCCTGTGGCCACGCTGGTGAGGAGGCTGGGAGTGCATGGGAGGATGGGAGGGGGCACAACCAGGACAGTGACCCAGATTGACCCAAGGGATGTTCCAGGCCATGTGACATCATTCTCTGTCTAAAAAGTGGGAGGAGAGGGAGGAAGGGGACATTGGGAGTGATGCTGTTTCTCTTCCCAAGTTACCATGATGTGATGGGACCCTGCTCTCCTGGAGGAGGCTGAGGAGCCCTGCCCAACCATGGGAAGCAGGGCATTAATTCCTTGTTTAGTTTTGCTTGTGTGTGTGGCTTTTGCTTTCCCTGTTGAACTGTCTTCACCTCAACCTGTGAGTTTTTACCCTTCAGTTCTCTCCCCAGTCCTGCTAGTGGAAGAACAAGTGAGTGGCTGCTTGGGGCTGGGCTGTTGGGGTTGAGCTATGATGACTTGGAAATCTGATGTGTCCAAAATAACTTCTTGACAAGACTGAAATGGATTCTCTTTTGTACTTAATGGCAGAACATTGTATTTCTTGGACTACACTTGAGTATGCTAAACTTCTCTGCAGGAGGCTTCCTAATTGGATTTACTCGAGCTCTTAAGCAATCAAGTTCTGCATCTGCTTCATGCTGTAGTGTATCAGGCTTCTGTGTTTCAGATGCTCATGTGAAAACTACCCGTGTTCAGAGCCTGGATCCACTTTTCCTGTGAGGTGTGGTTTCTCCTTCCAGGACAATGGATAGCCAAAGGAATATTGCATTCAGTGTGCAGTAAGGAATAATTACTTACGTAGATCATTCAGAGTGCAGTGGTGGTTCTGGGAACAGTCATACACATCAGTGGAGAAATGAAGGTGCATTCTTGAGGTGTGAAGCACACTGCTTGCATTTCTTTCTCTTAAACTGAAGGGATTGGTTGCCCCTACACTTGTGCAGGAAGTCATGCCTCCTGCAGCTTTCTGTTAATCAGAAGTGGAGAGACTGGAAAAGGAAATGTGGGCTTTTTTGGGGGGAAGTTTGGTTTTTTGGCAGGAAGGCCTTATTTTAGCTACAAAATTGCTGGGAGTGCAGACCATAAGCATTTATGTTTTCTACCCTGCGAAGCTACTGAACAAAGGCTTTTTCTCGTTTATTTCTAATTTTCATGATCAGCTTGCCCAGAATTTTCATACCCTCCTGTGCTTGGGAGGGATGTATGAATCAAGATGTGAAGATATGGGGAAGTTTTCTTTATTTTGCAGAGTGCTCTCATTCTTTAATTAATGTTTATGCTAGGGGGGAAAAGCAAATATTATTTATATTTCTGATAGAATACTGGTCTTGCATACCTGTAGATGTCAAAAAAACTTTGCTGCTCTATCCCATGTCAAAACTGCTTCAGAGGGATGTAGCCTTCACGTAATAAGCTTAGAGATTTGTCAAGAAAACTGTGTTGAAGTAAGACATTAAAGTAGTGCTAATCTTCATAAACAAATCTATTTATTTGTAAGTATACCACCTTGAAAGAAAGGATTTACAACTTAGCTGAAATCAATTGCCTGAGTAAGTTTCCTGATTAGGTCTTGCTAACTTAGTTAATACATCATACTGCAGAAGAGCTGGGGGATGAGTGGATGATTATCCCTTTAAAAGAATTGAAGTTAAAATGGCTTTTTAATTCATTCTATATTCAATATATATATCCACACACATAAAAACCCACACTGTTTAATGTTTCTCTATTAAAAGCAGTCTGCAAGACAGAAATACAAGCTGATGGCAGAGACACATAGCTAATCCTTCAGTTGACATGTTAATTGCAACTATAAATTTCTTCTGTTTAAAATTGCTCTGCTGCAATCACAGTACAACACTCTTTAATTTCAGCTTAAGATAACATTAATGTTCAGTGTTTGATGCAATCTCTTTTAAAATCTCTGGAGGTGTATGCCAAAGGCATTTGCTACTATATTTTAAATGTATAATTGTAGAGAAGGTAATACAGTCAAAGCACTTAAGTTTTGGTCTCTTGGCTGCAAACCTACATAGGATTTCCTTTGACTGAGGTGAGTAACCAATGATTGTAGCTGTTCATGTTTGAATCCAAAGAATCCCAGGTTTTAAGAAATGACTCTGATTTATCTGGGCAGTTTATCTCCTGCTGTTCTAGGTAACTTCTGGATACCATTTAATGGCTTAGTAGGCTTTTTAAAGTTATGACTGTAAAGACACCAGAGTGGGAATTATGGCGAATTTGCTAATAGAATTTATAATTAATTCCTGTTTTATAACCAAGTAGTAAAATACCTGATATGACTGCTGAAATTTCTGAACTGCTGTCAACAGCAATGACTAGTCATTGTTCCCTGATAGTATTAATTTTTTGAATTAGTTCTCTGAAGAAAATGCTGAGGTAGACTTAGGTGTCTTGAACATGTCTTTGTGCCATGTTTTCTCTTCTGTGTGCTACCTGACTGGGTTTTTTTCCCCACTGGGAGTAATGATGATCAGTCATGCTTTTCATTAACTCATGAAAAGCATGAGCATCTGAATCTTTTTCGTTAGCTTGGTTAACTATTTTTAACTAATAAATAATCAGAAATCTGTCAGTTGCTCCAGGTGTTCTGTGGAAGATACTGGCTTTATGAGTAGCAGTTTCTAAGTGAGGGGTAACCTTGTCTTAAGTACCAAAGATTCAGATTGTTACATCTTTTAAAATTTAAACTATGCTTGTTCTTAGTTTCCCTACCTGTCACCATCCTTATTCCAGCAGAGCAGGACTAGTTTACAAAATACTTACCAGTCAGATTACCAGTTCTTTAAGAGAATGTTATGTAAGATTTTGTTTTTTAAAGTCATTACCTGTGATACTTCTTCCCTTTGGAGTTGTTTGTTTTCCTTACAGGAATAAAAACCACTTGAAAACTATCAGGCTTGGCAGAGCTGTTTTCCAAGTTTAGTGTTAAAAACTCACCATGATTTGTAGTTTACGAGCAAAGTTAGAAATAGTATCCCAGCCTCTATTGAGAAGTGGTTTCCTGAAAAAATGGTTACAAACAGTAGCAGGTGTCACCAGCTTCAGTCAAAGACTGGTGAAAACTTCTATTCCCTCCTGTGTATTTAAGTACTGAAATACTCTGGAATCTCAGGCAACCAAACCCAAGGCTTTTCTGGCTGAAGGACTTATCATAAGACTGTCTGGTGTCCCTGGGCAACAATATGATTAAAACCATTCAGTGGAGCTTTAGGTGTTTTGGAAAGGAAGCTCAGTCCTGTTGATCTCTTTCACAACTGTGTAGATAAAGCAGTAAAAGATAAAAACAGCTTATCTAATTGACTTGTAGACAAAACCTGGGAAATTTATGATTACAAACATTAACATGCTACAAAAGTAATGTTTAAAGAACAGATATGGCGGCTTGGTGTCCTTCAGACAGCATTTAATACCTAGCTTACAATTTATTCTTTATCAGACAGCATCACACTTGTACTAGTACAGACTGTTTTCAAAAGTTGTGTTATATAAGTGGTAAACACCATAGCAGGAGGATTATTCTATTATTCATAGTTATTCTATGCATGAAATACGTTTATCACTTCCAAAGTCTTTTTTTCAGCTCCTTGGAAGTGTCACAGGTGGTAGGAGCTAGAGTCCAAAATTTCATTTGCTCTTTGAAGGAAAAGATCTTTGGTAGTGTTTAAAAATCCTTTGAAGTGTTACCATCATTTGAGGCAAAATGTCTAATAATTCTTATGTAACTTGATAGCTTTATTCTGTCATTTTACTATATCTATGCTCTGGCTAAAGTATCCTTTAGTTAGAAAAAAAAAAACAAACCAAATGTTTATAAGCTCTTTTTTCATGTATGTTTTGAACTGTGTTAATTCTGAAAAGAACAGGTTTTGTAGCCATAGTCTTAATAGTATGCAGGATTGGAGCTGGGATATATGTGAGTATAATCTCCAACTAATGATTCTTCCTCTTAGACAGATGGCCTGCTGCCTCTGGATCAATACATTTTACTGCTTCTTCCCTTCCACAAAATAAGGAACATCTTGAAATGGCAGTGACTACAAAATTAACCTTTGGGAGGTGGAAACAAGAAATCGTGGTTGTATGGGCTGTGAACAGGTTGGCAGTAGAGCTGTGAGCTGCAGCACAGAAGATGTATGAGAGAGCATAGATTTGTTCTGTCAGTACTCTTTGGGCAAAGATGGTTGTCAGGTGGCTTCCTTCTTTTTTTTTTTCCTGTTCTTAGTAAGCTTGGGAGAGCTATGCTCATTAATAGAATATAGGTATGCAATCAGAATAAAGTATGTATCAGGATATAGTATCAGAATTTGGAATGCAGGTACAAAGTAGTTTTAAATGTAAGCAGCTTGATTAGATGTAGTGGAAGGCCATTTTTATATTTCTTTGCAGAAGCTGCATCTTGAAAAGATTAGACTCTTGATTTTTAGCATTATGATAATATAAACTATTGAAACCAGCTTCAGTGCTGTATCCTGCCAAGATAGGAAGAAGCTGCTGTTGTGAAGCCTTTCTAGGGAGATTGTGTGAGAAGAGCCTCCTATTACATGGCATGTGCTAAATCTGTAACTGGCCAAACTTGAGGAATGGGAAAAGCAGTTAAATGCTGTAGTCTGAGGTGCTTCTCTGGCCTTCTGTTTTTGCACAGGTCTAATAGCAGTGGGAGGGATTTGCTAAAGAAGTCACTGACTGCTTGGAACACACCAAATCAGGCAGTTCACAGTGACAGCAATCTGCCAGGAGATCCAGAAAATAGACTTACATGCAGACTTGCTGGTGGTCCTGCCCTTCACTTGCGGCTTCCAAGTTGTGATTCTTGAAAAGAAACAAGACTTCATGTGTGTTTATTCTGGTATTACCTCATACAGTACAACATAGCCCAAGTATGTTGGCATTAAGATGGGATTTAGATAAGTTCACCACAAAAAAAAAAAAAAAATTATGCTGCATGACATACACCATTATCAAGACTCTTAAATAAAGGATATTTTACTGAACTTTTTGATGCAGCAGTTGTATTACAGGCTGTTTATGAAAAATCTCAGATCTCCTCTACCAAAATATCAAGTATTTTCTCATTACTAATCTATGTCTAATAGATGTGGAGGCTATTCACAGTTGTCACAAATAACTTATTGTTATGATCCAACACTGAGATGAAATAGTAGATTATCTGTGTAGGAGCAGAAATTAACTGTTTCTTGCCTGAAGTCCTGTCAGTGTGGGATAGAATTGTCAGTTGTAAACATTGGTTATTTTTCCCTTAACAACGCAAATGAACACCATTACTATTTTTGGACTGATTATTTTGTTTTAAGAATTGTGTTAATAAGATTGTTTCTGGTCTGAAACGCTAAACCCCCTTTTCTTATCCCTTTTGTTAACACCCCCTCCAAATCCACAGTGTGTTAGTGTTTTTTTCTGTTTATGAAGATCTTATCGTACATGTATTGGCTGTTCTAAAATAGTGCTTGGGCAGTTTTTTCCATTCAGTGACTGACTTGAGTAGAAGCATTGTTTTCTCGTGAGCCTGAGCATGAAAAATACTACGCCTGCTTGATTTACAGCTGAGACCACAGTGGTTCTTTCTTAATATCGCCTTAGAGGGCTGAACTTGGAGCCTTCTGGAGTAAAATTCCTTTGTGCCCACACTCTGTAATATCTGTTCTCAGCAGTGCTTTATTGGGCACCCACCAGCCCTTATAACCAGGAATAACCTTTCAGTTATTACATTTTGCTTGTGCCTCAAAATATTTTCCTAAGAAATATTGCACGGTGTGGAGAGACGAGACATACAGAACAAAACTTTCCTGTGTTCGCAGTGTGCAGTATCTTGGAGTTGATCTGGTAACTGATAACTCAGAATACCAGTTGTGACCCATTATCTTCTCCCCAGAACACAACAGGCTGAGCTATGGGCTTGTTTGGGCACTACAGGAAAATGTGTAGCTGCCACATGGTGGTGGAGGTTTTGGGGTGACCTTTGGGGATCACGTTGGCAATGTGTGCAGGTTTTACCAATACTTGGCCTGCCATGCTCACATGATGAAGTATGTGATCCTTTCTTAGACTAGTTACAAAGATACTTCTCCACCTTCTTACCAAACCTGAACTTGCAGCCAACAAACTCCAAGCTTGTTAAAAAAAAAAAAAAAGGCATAAACAACTTATTCACATTTCACTATTTTAAGACATGAAAATAAAGATTCCTCCTACAGTTCCTTGATCCTCCCTGACCAGTCTTCTCAGAGAACAATTTTGTTATTTCTTCTTCCAGACATGATGCGTGTTGTTGTAATAGCAGAAGATGTTATCTAATGTTGGCAAGGTTTTTTGGCCAAAGCTTAAAAATTGTTTAGATAATTTGAATGTGACTCCTTTTATGTAATGGTTTAAAATAGAGTTTGTTCCAAGTATACTGTGGTGGTTTTCTGTGAGGAATAAGAATGGGTTTTATATGAACAAGTAATAAGTGGTTATACTGTCTTATGCTTGATTGGAGGTTTCGGCATAGTTATGAACATGTTTATAATCTGCCCCTTGTTTTAATGCATCTTTTTCTCTTTGTTTCCTCCCCACTTCTGAAAGAAGTCATAAAGGGATACATTATTGCTTAGAGGGATTTTTATATTTTATTCTGCACTTCTAAGCTATTGGAGCAGGGTAGGTGGTCGGCTCGTCCTCTTCTGCATGAATCCCCAGGCTTGAGTAGGAGATGTTTTCTTAGTTCTGGTTCAGGCAGGTCAGCATTTCTGAAATATAGCAGCATTGTAATTCTCTTTTTGGTCCTCACTGTTCTTCTTACCACTCTAAATGATTGCATGCCACCACTTGATTTGGCTTGAGTGGCTGAATACAAATATTCAGCAATCAATAGATTCATCTGGTCAAAGGCTGTGCAAATCTCCCAAGAATTGCATCCATTAGTTCTATCCAGGAAAGCTGCAGTTCAGCAAACTAGGTAACTCCTGATCAGGTTTCTGTTTGTCCTCTGTTTTGTCCTCCTTTTTATGTAACACAGTATACAATACATATACACACACAGAGTCACGAAAAAATATTTATATATAAAACACATAAAGTGTCTTTTTTTTTTTTTTAATTGTAATCCCTTCTGGAGGCAATGTAATGTACTCTTAAAGAGAGTAAACTGTTAAAGATAGTGATCTGGAAACTGATAATGATTCTGCCTAACAGTGGAAGGCTGGTGCCTTAGAGGATCACCAGATGTGTTGCAGGTGTATCTGTTTCTATGAGAATTTCATAATTCTACATCAGTGAGAGAGGCACTGGCATGAATCTGTGCTACTGACCTTTGGATAAGGTTGGCATAATCTGTTTTTAAAAATCTGATTTGTATATTTACTGCTGATAATAAGAACATATGGATGACACCCTTCATAACTGACATGTTTATAACTATTTCCTCTGAACCCTGTGCTGAGGATATATTTGGTACTAATGTATCAAGAGTAGAAAGAATTTGGTAAAATACCTCACCCTAATCTTGATTAGTCTTTTTCTGCGTAGACTTAAAAGCCTTATTTGTGTCAACTCTGTTTTGTGTCTTACTTAGCAAATGTAGCTTTTGCCCTTTACCTCGCTGTGATCGAACCTCTAATTGTTTAAATGTTTTCTAAGCCCTGGCATGCAGGCTGCTTCACAGTATGCTGCTTGAGCTGGTTTGTTGAATGTTGTTCAGGGTCTTTTTATGTATCCATCCTTAATACTTGTTACCTTGGATAAACTAACACACTTAGCTTAGAGTGCTTCTTGCTTTCTTACAGCAAGTTTCAGTTTAAATGTTCTGGTGCTTGCCTGGCTTGGCAAAACAAAATTGCCTTTGAAGCAAGCATATATGTGTGTGTATACACATATATTTTGAATTTATATTTAACGTTGAGATTTTCTGAGTTTTTGAAGTTGAGAGTTGAATTGTAAATAAAAGACATAAGTTGGCCTTTGTCCATGGGTCTGATGTTTTCTCCATCTGTGATCCTTCCCATTTAAATGGAGAGCAGTGTTTGGGAAAAGACTTCTCTTCCTTCCTTCTCCCTGAAATGCCAATCTCCCATCCTTCTTTTTGGCAGCATCACCTTACCAAGAGTAGTAGAATAGTTTACAGGGAAAATGAATAATTTATTTCCTGAAAATTTGATCAAATGACAGCGAAGTCTGAACCACAGGAAATGCTACAGCAGAGAGCAGTAACTTGTGGTAAAACAATCCGTGCTTTCAGATTAAGAAGTAAAGTTTCTTGTGCATTTGAAATCTTCCAGCTGTTTTTCTACAGACCAGGTATTTGACTTTTTTAGGGTTCTGGGGCTAATTCTTAATTATATTTACCACACTGGCTTTTAACGGTTTGCTTTTGTAAGTTTGTTTTACATTCCTTTAAATCCGAGATGTGCGTCATGCAAGGGACATAAAGGAGCAGCTCAAGACTTTTGCCATGTCTTTCTTTTTATTTTTCTGTTTACACAAGTAAGATGGGGTTTTTTTTTACAGGATAAGTTTCACAAGCCCACTCGGCTCTGTCAGTCACTCAAAGTACAAACTTTTTTTGTGTTTTCAAAGGAGCCCTTTGAGGATGGCTACGCAAATGGTGAGGAGGGCACACCAGCTGGGGATGCAGCTGCTGCTTACACACCTGACAGCAAAGGGGTGGTCAAGTTTGGCTGGATAAAAGGTGTGCTGGTAAGTTTACTGTATGGTTCTTCAGTTTCTTACTGAAGGTGCTGATCTATTCTTAAAAATCTTTCCAACCACCTTCTTTGCTGACAGGCATTGTGATAGTATAAAGATTGTATGTATGAGAGGTGTGATGAATGCCATAATTTTAGGAAGAGTTGCTCCTATTTCAACTGAATTTTAAGGCAATAAATACTTGAGGGCTTTAAGTTCTTAAGAGTTTATGGTTTCTTAACACAGGTCTTAAGAGTTTTTACATTTCATGATTTCCAAGAAGGAAAAAAATACTGTAGTAGAAAAATACATACTGTAGTTTTGTGGTTTGGAGAGGTTTTCTCCTTTTTTTGTAGGATTGATATGTTACTCTTTAGGGAAGAGAGACACCCAAGATCTGTTTTTAGTCTCCTGTCTAAATTATGTACAAAGCAAACTCTATTTTTATTGAGATCTAAGGGTTGTAAATACAAGAATTAAAAAAAAAAATGCACACCTCTCTATCCTGTTATTGTGCAGATGTGTTGTAACATACAAAAGTGACAGAAATGGAAAGTTGCAACAGGGTTTTTTTGTTCTTTAAAGAAGAGTAAGTTACTTAGTAGGGTGTTGCTATAGTGCATGGTGGGGATTTTTTTTGAGAGAGATTTGTAGGAGATGCAGACTGGGGTTTTAGACCTCACAATATTAGGCTTCTATCTTAAGTCATGTATTCCGTAGTGTGAATTTTGGATCCTAAGGTTAGGGTCTAAATTATTATTATTGTTTGCTTATGGCATACTGCAAGTGTCAGATATTGAACTACTCTTAACTTTATGTTTAAGGTAGTAACTTTTGAATAATATTTAAGTCCCTTTTTTTTATAACCAAACTTAAACTTCTATGATAACATCACATTCTTGTGAAATAATTTGAAAACTGGTGAGGAAATACAGCAAAATAATTTGAAGAACATTAAAATCTGAAAGGAAGAATTAAGGAAAATGACTGCAGATGCAAGAACTAATTTATGTTAATTTCTGCTTTATCCTAGGTACGATGTATGTTAAATATTTGGGGTGTGATGCTCTTCATCAGACTATCATGGATTGTAGGACAAGCTGGAATAGGTATGGGTACTAATGCTGCAGTTTTTTTTCAGTGACTTTCAAATGTGATCCTGAGCTTTTACTTCAAACAGAACTAGGAAATTGCCCTAATATTGCCAATTTTTATGGTAATTTATCTTATCAAAACCTTCAACCAGTTACTAAGACTTTTTCAATTAGGTACAAGGCAAGTATTTTGAAATTGACATTTGTAAGTCTTCAGTGAACTGTAGAGATAAACTTTGATGTCTAATTATTAAACCCTGCATATAGACTGTGTAGTAGATAAGCAAATCTTTTCAAAGGCTTAACTTAAAGTGTTGGATTGATCTCTAGAATACAGCTCTTACTTTGCTGATTAAAAGAATCTTTGCCCAATTTTATTTTTATCCTCATAGGGCAAAGAGGAAGCCTTTTGCTTGAAAGTAAATTTGTGTTCTATTTGCATGACTTGAGTATTTAAATGAAAATGAGTTGAAGGTTTGTACTCTTTAATACTGCAGGGCTTACAGTGTTTTCATCTCTCTTCCCAAAAGGTCTCTCTGTCTTGGTTATTGGAATGGCCACTGTTGTGACGACTATTACAGGACTGTCTACTTCAGCAATAGCCACAAATGGTTTTGTAAGAGGAGGTAATGCTATTTTCATGAAGTTTTTAAAGCTTTCCTTACTCTGGAGTATACACTTTAATGTTGCTGAGGGGCAAAGCCTACCTTGTGTTCTGTGTGTGATTAAACAGTCACATAATTAACAAAAAGTCAGTAGGTAGCCTGCTAATTAGATTTGAACTAGTACCTTGCCTTTGTGCTGTAAAAGGAACTTTGTTGGTGTAAATTTTTGTAATACAAATATTTTTAAGGCTACATATCCAGCAATGAGTAGGACCTTAATACTCTCCTGAGCTGCACTAGTTGGTTAAGGGTGTGCTTGTATGTGTTCATGTCCTAAAATAAATCTTCACACCAGTAACTCTCCAAACTCTCAGTTAGCTCCAGCTTTCCCGAGGGTGATGGTTTTCATTCTCTTGTGTGGTTTATGTGGTGTTGTCAGCTGTTTTTGGAAATGGTTGGTGCCTCTGACACCATCAAACTGCTTCATGACATTACAAGACTGCTACTAGGAAAAAAATACCGTGGAATAAAAGTAGGAGCTTATAAAACTATCTTCATTAAGATTAAGAATGAAGAGAAAAGCCTCACTCTCACAAAGTAAACAGACTCACTCAGTGGGAAAAATCAGCTATGAGTGTTAGCATTATGTCAAGCTTAGTTTCTGAATGCCCTTCTGGTTTTTATGGTTTTTAATTATATGATGTCTATCAGGTTTTCCCATTTGTATAGGAGATTCTCTTTTTTTTTTTTTTTTTTTAAGTCGCTCTTGAAAAATAGTACTTCATTAGAAAATTTGAAGCTCTGAATATTGGAAGAAATGCAGAATTTCACAGCAAAAGTTGTTCCTGTGAAAATGTAATATTGCAGTAAGATTTTTTTTATGCTACATGGGAAATACAGAGTATGGCTAAGCTGCGTACATATATAGGATTTTTACAAGAAGTCTAATGCAGTGGAATTAAGTATTTTCTGTTGCAGATTTTCAACATGCACTCAGTTATTTCAGAATTTTGTTGCTTCTAGAAAGCTTAACCTTGAGTTTGAGGAATAAGCCTTTGCTACATTTTCTAAACTTTACCTTCCTGCAATACTCCAGATACTCAGATTTTCTTTTGTCATGTGGGATTTGTTGTTTTTGTCCAGCTCAAAAGTACAAATAGGCTCTTGAGAGTCCTCTTGGAGGGCAGAAAATTCATTTAACAGCAGAGCTTTTAGGAGCAGGTCTTGGAAGTCTGGAACTTCAGTGGGTTTATTGCAGTCTGTTTTGCCAGTTCCTTGATCTTGACTGCACAAGTGCTTTGAGCAGTTTGAAGTAAAAAGTCCAGTTATACTGCAGCTTGTGTTCTACAGTTCTTAAACCATAGAACTGGTTACCTACCTGATATGCAGTACTATGAGGTGGTGCATGAAGGATGGCTATTTCCAACTGGTCTCTTTTCCTAAGAACTTGAAATACGTCCTGAAACTTCAGCATGTCTGTCCCCAAAATACTGAGTTAAGGGTTGTTTTCTAATACATCAGGGAATAAAGAGTGAGTAGATTCTGGCTTGTGTAAATGTTAAAGTGCTGATGACTGTCTGTTACAAGCTCTATCATGTAGAGAACTTTTTTGTAATTTTGTAATTTGGTTTTCTTTTCCTTCCAGGAGGAGCATATTACTTAATTTCCAGAAGTCTGGGGCCAGAGTTTGGTGGTGCCATAGGTCTGATTTTTGCATTTGCCAATGCTGTGGCAGTGGCAATGTATGTTGTTGGTTTTGCAGAGACTGTTGTCGAGTTACTCAAGGTATGTGGATGACAGTGCTTACATTGATTATACTTTAGCTGTAAAGTTTTACACCTCATATAGAGTGTTTGAGTATATAAAGTATATACTTTATATGTAAAGTTAAAGATTATGCTTGGTTTTTGATTCACCTGATCATAAAACTTTGTGGTTTGGAAGAGACATTTCAAGGTCATTTAGTCCATCCCCCATCCAGGTAGGATCACAGAATGGTTTGGGTTGAAAGGGACACTAAAGACCACCCAGTGCCGCCCCCCCCCCCCCCCCGCCATGGGCAGGGACACTTTTCACTGTCCCAGGCTGCTCCAAGCCCTATCCAGCCTGGCCTATGATACTTCCAGGGATCCAGGGCAGCCCCAGCTTCTCTGGGCACCCTGTGCCAGGGCCTCACCACCCTCACTGTAAAATATTTCTTTCTTACATCTAGCCTAAATCTGCCATCTTTTAGTTTAAAATTATTACTCCTTGTTCTGTCACCACAAGTCCTATCCAAAAGTCTGTTCCCATCTTTCTTGTAAGCCCCCTTTAAATATTAAGTGATGGCAGTAAGGTCTACCTGAAGCTCCCCTTTCTCCAGGCTGAACAGCCCTTATCATTTCCATTTGGAAGATTCATTGATTTAAAAACAGGGCAAAACCCAAATTACTTTTATCCTTAAAGGCAATTTACAATCAGTAAATTTGTGGTGTGCAGGTTAACTACTAAATAAATTACAGTTAATAAAACTCTTTTCTTTAGTAGGGAAGATACTTAACTCATGAAGTATATGACTGTATTTTTTGTTTGTTTTGTTAGGAAAATGGAACGTTGATGATCGATGAAATGAATGATATCAGAATCATAGGGGCTATCACAGTGGTTATCCTGCTGGGCATTTCCATTGCAGGAATGGAATGGGAAGCAAAAGTAAGGATTTCCCAACTTTTTTGTAATTCTCTGCTTCATAATTTTTATTCCATTTTTGTACCTTAGCTGTCTGATTTATTTCTAGTGTATTTAGTGTATTCAGTATTGCATGATGGTGCATTAGAAGTCAGTTGACTTTTATGCATTAGCTCTTGGTCTGGCACTAGCATGTGCAGCTCTGAACAGCATTTCAGATCTTAAAACACTTCACTGGAAGCTTAAGCATCTGTGAGAGCCTATACTCCAGCATAATCCACTCTTAATGACATTGTCAAATAGATTAATGGTATTTCCCTCTTCTGGGCAATTACAGCAGAGGAGAAGGTAAGAACTTCGGCCTGGGAATTTTAGGCAAATTCTGAGGGTGAAAAACATAGGGCTGGCTTCCCTTCTCTTCCATTCTCTTCTGGTTTGATTTTCACCTGGAAACAGCCAGACTGAGGGATGCATTCCCTAGACCCAGCAGGGAGAAGGGTTTTGAACACTGGTGGTGATGAATGTGTAGGAGGGAAAACCTCCTTCCCTCACCTTGTGGCTGCACAGTCTTAGGTGAGCTCTGACTGAAGAGATCTTAACAGAGAAGCTCTTCTACCTTACTGGTTTTCTGTTTGACATTATGAGGCACTGTAGCTTGTTCTCTGTTTCCTGCTACTTGTAAGCTTTTTATGAATATCTGTCCTTAATGTGGTAAAAAAAAAAAAATTGAGAAGAGTCTCTCACTGGGGCTTCCTTTCCAACTTACATTTATATCAAATAGCTCCTATTTTCTTCACTGAGAGGCAGCTGAAGGAACCTCCTCATGAAGTGTTGTACGTTTCTTGTGCTCCTCCATCAAGAAGATGATGCTATTTATAATTGTTGCTTCCAAGAAATAGGGATCCTAGAAAAAGTGAGTGAAGATTGAGTGCATTGCTTTGATCTACTGGGGAGAAAAGAAACTGAAACTTACAAAGAAATTGACTTTGGCTTCTAAATTGAACTTCTGTAGAAACTGTTTACCTTCCTCAAGTAGCCCTTCACTGTCTATAACTTGAATTTTTGTTGCTTTCTTTATACACCCAACTGCAAACAGGGTTGACCTCTTTATTCTGAACTGTTTTGAGAGAATTATTTGTTAATAATCCTCTGGCTGCTGCCACTTGAAGTTGCAAGTAGTATCCTTGTTTTGCTGTGTAGAATGAGCAGCTATGTAACAATAGTTTGCATGAAAATGCCCCTGTTTAATTTTTCTACATCAAACCTGAAATGTGGTATTACTGCAGGTACATCCTTTTTTTAGGGGTAGCTTTCAAAAGTCCTGTCCTCAATGTAAAAGTCAAGACTTGGTTTCTCTGTCATGGAAGGAGGCAAGTGGGAGCAATGATGGGCAACTGAACCTGTCAAACAAGCATTTCATGTGGGCTAGCAGAGCTCAGCATAGCAAAACACCGCTGTCTCCATCTTGATCTGTGGTGTTCTCTATGCCTTAGCCATGTGTTAGAGAATGCCTTGGAAATGGAGCAGGGAAATCTATAATGATGCCTTTGAACCAGATCTAAAAGTGAGGAGAGACTGGGATTGATTCCAGAAGTTTTCTTTAAAAAATGGCTTTGTAGAGTTTGTGGTGTTTACTGCTCAGCTCCTTGTGTTAAGTCTTAGAAGCCCATTCTTTCAGACTTTGGAATTTAAGTAAGATATTCAGCAAACATCCCTAACTTCAGGGAAAAGCCTAGTTAGTTACTGGAAGAATCCACTGGTGGCAATTGCTCTGTGATAACTTCATGTTTGTTTCTGTCTTACTGAAGACTTCTGTAAGCACCCAGATGTATCCTCACACCTTCCACCTATTCTTGAGGCTTTACAAAGATTTAAATAGAGGGCACAAAATGTTTTTCTTCTGGCGGACTTTTAAATCTGCTCCAGGCATTTTGCTCTGTTTATCACAGTTCCATCCTGTTTTCCTGAGAGGCCATGTGAACTGAAAACTTTGTTTGGTAGGCATGAACAATGCCACAGTGATATTGTATATTAACTCCTGATCCTAGGCCTGAAAAAGGTCTGTGAATAGCTTCCCCCAAGCTACTGGCATTCCTTTCTAAGGAATCAAATAACCCAAAAGATAACAGCAGTGTGATTGCTTATTTAAATGGAGGACCTGAACCATCCCTACAGTACCTAGATTTATCTTTGTACACACTCTTGAGATGTGGGATCGTTTAAAGTACTTCTTGTTCAACTTGTAGGGCTTGTAATAGTTCTGCAGAAAAGTGACTAAAAATCTAGGTTTTAATAAAAGAAGTGTCAAAACTAGGAATTAACAAGTAATTGTTGCAGTTTGCAATTTAAAGTAAGGATTCAGAACATGAGAATGTAGCAAAATAAACTATTTCCTTGCATAAAATAGGAAACGAGCTGTTTCATTCTGGATGTAATAAATTTTTTAGAAAATACCATATATTAAAGTATAAGACAAAGGATGATCATGGCTAATAAAGCTAGTAGTAGCATTTGTGTTGCATTTGGCTGTTTTCATGTAAATTTCTTGAATCTCCTCAAACGCATTCCTTCTGGAATGCTTATATATAAAGGAATTAGTCCTTTTAAGCATTTTGTCTTTATAAGTCAAGTATAATTTGAGACATTTAGAAATAATAAACCTTTTTGATTAGGCATAAAACTTGGAAATTATTCCTGTTTCGTAATTCAGAATCCTTGTACGAGTTCTCTCCAGCTTTCCTCATTTTTTTGCAGAGAAAATGCTGAGAAGGTGAAGCTGAATTTGGAATCAAGTAAACATTTACATTTTATAGCACAGCACTTGATACTATGAAAAGAACAAGTTCTCCTGTCTGACAGCAGTCATTGTGTTTCAGGCACAGATAGTCCTGCTGGTGATCCTCATACTTGCTATTGGAGACTTTGTCATAGGGACATTTATTCCTCTGGAGAGCAAGAAGCCCAAAGGTTTCTTTGGTTACAATGGTATGTTGGAACAGTTTACAGTACAGTAAACAATACCTTTCTTTGCAAAATCAGCTGCTATAATTAAATTAAACATCTGGTCTATCTTATAGTCCTGTTTAACTGTGGAGACTTTTTTTTCTGATTTCTTGTCACTTCTGCAGTTGGGGCAAAACTTGAATATTGCTTAATATTGAATATATATTAAATTTTTAAAAGCTGGATTATACTGTAAGTGTTTTTTCTACATTTAAATCTGCTTAAGTTTATTGTGTTGACTTTGACTTTGAGTTAAGTGATAAATTGGGGCTTAAATGTTGTACATTTAGTTTTAAGAAGGTCCTCTGACTGTCAGCTTTTTTACTGGTCTGATAGTGGCTGGAATGAGTTCATACTTCAGCTTCTATGTGAATATTGACAGACTTAAATCTTCCCCTGCAGCCGACATATTCATGGAGAATTTTGGGCCAGATTTCCGACAAGAGGAAACTTTCTTTTCTGTGTTTGCTATTTTCTTCCCTGCTGCAACTGGCATACTTGCTGGTGCAAATATCTCGGGGGACCTTGCGGTAAGTAGCGAATTAAAAACATTTTTCATAACCACTCAAGTGTGCATTGACCTCTCTCATCACTGTCCACTGGCATTTTTCTTTCAGGATCCTCAGTCAGCCATACCTAAAGGAACGCTGTTGGCCATCTTAATCACTACAATGGTTTACGTAGGAATTGCAGTATCTGTAGGTAAATAGAGAATGTTTTTAACTTTATCCTTTCACGTTCATTCCAAGGATGTGTTTTGATATGGTTTTATGTAATTTGTTATGCAAAGTCGTTATGTAATTGATAATTGACTTTCCTGCATAGGAAAGTAATAGCCAAAGGTTTCTTGTTTTTGCTGTTGGGAGGTTCAGTTTTTTCAAATGGTTTTATAATTTTGTGAAATAGATGATGCTTTTCTAAGAAAAGTGCTTCAGACTAAAGATGACAGAAGACTTCTATCGGTGCTGCCTCATTGTTGCAGTTATTTACGTTAAAGGATTTACAGTTTAGCAGTGGGATAATCCCTGGATTAGAAAAGCCTGTTTTCAGGAAATACTCACTGAGAAAACACCTGTATTATTTTGAGGATTATGGTAATCAGCCACATACCTGCAGGGAACTGTGGGATGATCAGACAGCACTGTGGTGAGGATGCTTGAGCAGTAATTCCCCATCTGAGGGAGGAGACCAAGAAAGGCCTTCAATTCTCATCATCCCACTTTTGGAAGTGTCATGTTCTTGTGTAAAGAGGAGAAGTAATCACAGACTGATCTGAGTCTTCTCTTCCCAGTCTTTCCCACCCCACAGCTGTTTGAAATCCTCTGTAGAAGTTGCCCTGGGGTTGATACCAGTCTTGCTGTAGAGCACCAGTGGTTTACTATGTTTTTCCCACGCATAAAATAATTCTAATAACATTAGGATTACAGGATTGTAATTGAATCATGCACATTTCTTGCCTGTGATTGGAAATCCTGGATTGGATTTTTTATCATGTCACATAAACTAGTTTCTGACAGCAATAATAATTTTTCTTATATGAAAGACCTTGTTTTGTAATAGCTGTGGTGCCTTTTGAATGAAATTCTCATTTCTAAGAGGACCATTGATCTTACCACTAATGATACTTCCTTTCCAAAGATACCAATCTTGCTAGTCTGCCTCTGTTGGCTAACGTGGGAGTGTAGCTCTGCCAAATAGTTGCTCTGTAGTGATTGTGCTTTATGCAGCATAATGAGCTACACTCATTTCCTAATTAGATTGACTGCGTGGACCTCTTGCTACCAAATTTGAATCCTTTGGAACCTCAACCCACACAAGACTAAAATTATTGTTAATACTCTCTTATTAATGAAATAACTTTGATCAGCTTCCAAACATGAAAAATGCAGTATAAAAAACTGACAAAAGAAGCAGTTTGCAAAACCAACTGGACGTGAAATTGGTTCATCAGAAATGTTCTGTGTACTGACTTACACTTTGAATTCTGCTAGTTAGAAAAAGGCAGCAGGAGTCAGATCATGAGTGAAATTTAGCTTCTTTTGAGGCATTGGATTAGGAATATTGGACAAATACAAATAATTTAATTACTTTCCCAGAGTAGTGTAAGCAAGTCACTAAAGATTTGAAAGGGCTAGTAAATGTTGCAGAGTAGTCATATCTGAAAAGGAGGAAGATATTCTGAACTTAACTCACTATTTGTATGCTCTGTAGTAAGAAGGCTAAACAGAGTAGAAAAGAAAGAAGGAAAATTACTGATCCTGCTGCTATTTCAAAATGTTTGTATGCAGTTTCATAATTCAGCAAAGAACTAAAACAGACATGCAGGTGGCATGAGGAGGCAGATTTCACAGGCAAATTTGCTTAAACGATCTTGGAAGATAAATTGTCACTTTAAGAACAAGGGAAGCTCTAACAAAAAAAAAAAAAAAAGACGAAGTTCTGAGTAGCATTATGACCTGCTTCCTGTAGTTATGAAAGTAAAACTAATTCACGAGAGGCAAAATGTGTTTGTAGCACTAGTAAAATTAAACACTCTGAACTGCACTCTGAAGGGCTGTAGTAATTCTGGAATTCATATATTAAGGAGATAACTTGCTAGAGATGGCTGTAAACTTTTCTCTCTCTTAAAGCCTGGCCAAGCTCTATTTCACTTTGGCAGGAACATGCTTATAAATGCCTGTGAAAAGGTGAAATCTTATTTTCGCAGGAGGGAAGACCTAAAGACTTCTAGGGAAAATGCTGCCCGAGTCATATAAATAAATGAAACTTTTCTGAATGAGTCTTAAAGAAAGTAACATTTATTGTTGTTACTTTTACCTAAGTGTTTTTTGCTGAGAACAGAGCCTGGCTGCCTGGCTTCTGTTCTCTACATTCTCTCTCAGTATGGCCCACATTAAGTTTGTTCCTACTGCCATGTCTCTTTCTGCCATATTTTGATTGCATGTCTGAAAGTCCTGCCAAAGCTGAGTTTGACAAAATGAGGAAGAGGAGGAGGGCTGTGATAGTGCGCTGTAGGTATTTAATGAGTTGTGCAGTATAATTGGCCTGCCACCTGCAATCCTGTCACCAACAAAATGTTGTTTACTAATAGTTCAGCTGAGAAGTGTGTTGTCAAATCCATTTTATACTGCTTGAGTGGCTGGGGCAAATACTTGTGTAGTGAAGAAAGGGAAACATTTTCCTCTTACAGAACTCTTACTCCCAGTTAAACAAGAAAACAATTAAAAAAACCTCAGCTTCTCCACTCACTCACAAGAAAAGCATAAGACAGGTATTTAGTGTAGGAAACTTATTGTAATTTCACCAATTAGGCATAACTAAAACAGAAATGAGGAGTGGAAGGATTAATTAATGTCCACCTACTGGGACCAGGTGTTGTGGTGGGCTGTTAATCAAGTTCTGATGGCTCACAAGAATTTAAATATGGGGTAATTAATCAGGAATTAATTTTCCCTATGGAAGAGAGACAGCATACTTAGATGCTTAGGAATATTACTGAATAAACTTAAACTTGCAGCAGATCTCTGTTGTCTTACTTAATTTTTGCAAGTAGTTAATTTAGGTCTTCAGCTGTTGTGGGGTTTTGTTGTAAGGCAGTTCTTGTCATTCAGATTCCTAAAAGATTAAGGGACTTTTATTGACTCTATTGACTTTTCCCCACTCCTTATTTAATTCTAGTCCCCAAAGTATTTCCTGGTGTTCAAACAGTTTGATTACCTTTACTACTAGACCACAGAATATTAAATAATGCTTAGTCTGATCTGCTTTTTGTCATATATGAGACAAAACCCCCTTGAAATAGAGGACTTAATGGTCTTTTAGTACTCTTTAGTTTTTCTTAATACTTACAGGCAGAAATGCTGTTTCTCCAGCATTTTCTTGGCCAGCAAAACTAAAAGTAATCATAGATGAACAAAAGACAGTAGTTAAGGTGATGACTATAAAAGAATGTTGGAGAAATGGTACTTTGTGTCTGTTTTTCAAGAAACCAACTGAAAAATACCATGGTCACAAAGGAGGTGGCTTACTTAAACATTGGGAAATTGGTTGCAACAGGCTTTCGTGAAACTTATTTTTTTTTAATGGCTAAGTCATAGGGACTGGAAAAAAAACAGCTGCAACAGAACTTGTACCTGTCTGCAAACATCTGTACACACAACAGAAATCTGCACTCATCTAGGAAAATTGACCAAAAGAGAAAGTATGAAGTCATAAAACTATAAAATAGCTGGGTTGGAAGGGACCTTGAAAATCATCCAGTTCCTACACCTGCCGTGGCAAGGACACCTTCCACTGTCCCAGGCTGCTCCAAGCCCCAGTGTCCAACCTGGCCTTGGGCACTGCCAGGGATTGTGCTCTTAAATTTCTGCAAGTCTGTTGACATGCTTTTCCTCTGTGCTAAAACCTTCTGTTTCTTCCTGCAGTCAGATATAATAAAAAACTAAAGACTGTGTCAGCCAAGGGAGCAGTTGCTCTGTTTGTATTTGTTTTTCATAGTGAAGATGGGCTTAGCACAGTAGCATAAAAAAAGTAGTTAAAAATCTAAATGCGGCATTTTAATGTTGTTCTGTGAGATTACGCTTACATAAAAAGGAATTAACACATATCCTTAAAGTCAGGTTCAGTTTGTTAATGCTTTTTTGTGTCCATTGTAGGTTCCTGTGTAGTTCGAGATGCCACAGGGAATGTTAATGACACCATTGTCACCGAGCTGGCAAACTGCACTAGTGCAGCCTGCAAACTAAACTATGACTTCTCATCCTGTCAGTCTCAGGCGGGGGCAGGATGTCACTATGGGCTGATGAACAATTTCCAGGTATAAAACTTCCTCCTTAATCTCTACATCAGGTTTTGTGTTCAGATTTCTTTGGATTTTGGTTTTTGTTGTTGTTGGTGTGAGGGGGTTTTTTTGTTTTGGTTTGGGTTTTTTTGTTTGTTTTGGTTTTTGGTTTCTTCAGTGCTTTTTTCGTTGTTTGGTGTTTTGGTTTTTTTGTTTTTGGTTTTTTTTTTTTTTTTTTAGTTTTTTGTAGAGATTTTTGTTGTTTTTTGGGTGATTTTTTTTGAAAGATTTTGTTGGGTTTTTGTTTGTTGTTTTGGGTTTTGGGGGGGCCTGTGCAGATTGTTTCATTTGGGTTTTTTTTTTTTGCTGTTTTTGGGTTTCTTGGGGTTTTTGGGTTGGTTGGGTTTTTTTGTTGCCTGTTGTTTTGGCAGGTCTTTTTTGTTTCTTCCTTGGATTTGTTGGCTTGTGTTTTTTTAGTTGCTTGTTAGGAAAAGTCATAGGCTATATATGTTCACCTCCATAAATACAAGTTTTATCTGGAATAGCTATGTGGTACACTCTAGCTGTTGAAAACTGTTAGGTCTTTATACACAGGTGGTATAAGTATTTACTCTTTTTCTGAGCAAAGTGCTTAGATTCAGGTGGTGCTGCAGCTTTCTTTAGGTACCTGAATGTCATCATTCACTAGTGAGGGTAGATGTATTAATTTTTCAGTAATCATGCTGATTAGTCATAGGTAGCCTCTGTCAGTAATTTGCTTGCTACATTTTAAAGTTTTTTTAGAAAATATGCTGATTGTTTTAAAGGCTGTTTTACATGTTTATCACAGCATCCCCTGTAATGGTAATAAGGTCATGAATTTTCATTAAACATGATGTTACAGTATGTAAAAATCCTCTAGAAGTTAAGGGGTAATTCACAGTCTTTCACCAACTGGTTTGTTCATGAACTACTGGTAAGGGCTTGAAGGAAAGCTAGGAAAATGAATTTAATGACCACTGATTCCGGCTTGGTTTATGGTAGTCCCATCTTTGCCCATAGTTTTTCTAACATGTGTACAAAAAGTTGGCTAGAGATTGATGAAATTGTTATAGTGGAATAACAATGTTATTAACATTGTTCTTGTTCAGAGAAGTCGGAATTGCTTTTGTGGGATTGACAAATTTGCAAAATCTGATGACTTTCATCGTTTGTTTTAAGCTCAAAAGAACCAACATATTGTCAAGTATACAGCTGTGATTAGCCTGTAACTGGTTTCCTCTGTGTCTTTAAGTCACAGCTATTGTAAGGATCTTAACAAAAACTTGTACCTCAGAGTATTTCTGCCTCCCTGATTGTTTTTGCCTCTCTCTGTGAAAAAAGACTTTCTGTCAATTAGAAAAAGTCACTTTAAAGGTCAGAGGGAGCACAGAAAATGCAGGGCCACTCACACCCCCTGCTTCATTGTAGTTTTGAGAGCCTTCTCTATGAAATTTCATTTTTCAAATACCCCCCCCAGTGGGACTCTGCCTTGCTGTTTTTTCTCTCACCCTCCCAGCTTTTGCTGTGCATCTCTGAGAAGAGTCTGATTCTGTCTTCTCAGAAGGTGTCAGAAGGAAGATGTTTGTGTGAGAGGCTGTTTATCTAATGAGACACTTGTCCATTTCATAACTGAACTGCTCACAGCTTTGTATCTCTGATTGTTAGGTGTAAGGAGAGATGATTTTTTTTTTCATGTGTAGTGCATGGTATGTGTGGGAAGGGGGGGTGTCCACACTTGTGCATTTCTCAAGTTCTTTTCTGTGTGGTAAATAACTGAGAAAAAATACTGTACAAACTAAAATTAATCCCTAAGGTGAGGGAAGATTCTTATATTTCTCTTCCAGCTTGAAAACAGACAGGTTTTGGGGCAGAAATAGCCAGTTTGTGTTCACAGTGTGATGACTTCATCTCTTCAGGACAGTCTGTGCTTCAGTCAGTTCTTTTGGCAAAGAATTGATCTGAGGTTTTGCTGGGTCAGCTCAGGGTTTGAGTGTGTTCAGGCAGCAGATGGATGTCTTGTAGTATGATTTACCTGTGGAAATCTTAGATTAGGAGCTCTAAATGAGGATGGGAGGTGAGACAGGCTTAATCAGACGTGCCTATCTTTAGTTTCTGTTACAGTGAATTACAGGTCCTGACAGACTTCTGATATTTCTGTTGAGTGGTTATCCTGTGCGCAGACTGTCACCTGGTAGAAAAGTATTTTCAAAAAATTTGTTCTGGGCTCTATAGCCTCAGCCTAGAGCTTCCCAACAAAAAGTTACAGCTTTGGGTAATTAAAACGCAGATATTTTTTTCAACTTTGGATGAAAGTGGAAAGTAGAATGAAACTCAGTTGTTTTAATACAGCATTTTTGTTTTGCTCCAGAGTGCTGGACCAAGGAACTAAATAGTCAAAATACAGTATTTCATAATCCCAGTGTTTGAAATTTAGGAAACTGCCTTAACTGTAAATGCCAGGCAAACATAATGAGGCCCTTATCAGCAGCAACTGTATATCTGTGTCAGCACAGCAGTGGTTGCTGGGCCACCCTGCCCTTTTATTCTGCAGGGATGAAAATTTCAATGCTATAGGTATGCTCTGCCTTTGTGGGCTCCTTGGCTGGGATATCTCTCAAAATCCTAAAAAAGGGTAATAGTCAAAAATGGAGAGTGTCAATAATTGGAGGCATTGGACAGAACCTAGAAGGAGAATGTAAATTATGAGTTGTTTGTCAGAAGCAAATAGCAAGTTGAGGCAAGTGTAGTAAAGTAAAGGCATCAAAATATTTTACATATGAGAAGAAAAGTGAGGAAACTTGTACACAGATTCCCTCTGTAATGAGGGAAGATTATTAAGACATCCTTGCAGGGAAAAAAAAATTAGATTCTGCTTCTACAAAAATTATTGTGCATTTGTTAATTATGTTACTATAGCAAAAGTTTCTTTCTACAATAGTAGTAAAGCATTTACACCTCTTAAATTTTATTCTGTAATATAATGTATGGTTATTAGAAACTACCATTAAAAACTGTAGCTTTTTCTGTTGGTTGTAAAATTAAATTGAACTGGGGCATAGGAGGGATAGCTAAATAGATGTGTTGTTAGTCTTACTCCTCTATGATTATAGGCATGGAATGCCTATTTTTTTATTATAAACTTGCAAGTAGGCTTCAGGAAGTTCTCTCCTTTGTTTGTTACACTACTCTGACAGCTACTTTACCCTAATTTTTTCCAACCTCTATTTGTTAACTTTCTCGTTTCAAGCAAGGCATGCCTTGGACTGACCTGTGAAATCTGATGAAGTGCACAGATTCAGCTGACTCAGAGGCCCAGCTGTCATTGTCAGTCTGGTCTGGAGAAATCCACTAAATTTTCCCATGAATGTAGCCAGTGAACAAAACTTCGTCAGTCACCTATACCTTATGTCTGGGAACATCTGACCTACTAAGAGTTACTTAGACAGCAAGATTTTACAATTTCAGGTGTCAGTAGCTAAAACAGGAGATGTTTTTTCTTGCCTTCCTTTGGTTGCTCTCCTGGTAATTTAAATGAAATTTCCAGGCTGAAAAAGGCAAGTAAACAGTGCAAATGATGCAGAACCACATTGTGCTTGAGAAGCACCCTGATGAGTTTGGTCTGTTGACTAAAATTCTTCAGCACTGGCTGTCTTAGAGCAGCCATTGACTTTAGCTTTTTTCCCCATAAAGGAAAATATTCCATTAAACCATGAATTACATAATTGTGTATCTTAAATCACATGATAGATGCAAAGCTGCATGCAGCTATTGTACAGATGTAATCTGTAGAAAAGTGGTCATAAAGTAGTTTAGGTTGAAAGGGACCTTAAAGATGATCTTCCAATCCACATGCCGGGGAGAGGGATGGCACTTTTTATAAGCTCCCTCTTTTTTAAGGCTCCTTGAGGTTCTGAAGGTACCAGCTCATTACTCATCCAGCTTACATTTGACTTCTGTCACTGAGATTACAGAGATGTGCTGGGATTTGATCCTGGGGAGAAAGAAAGCAAGTTTGTCTGGACCTTCAGGTTTTGACTGGGAAAAAAAACCCTTACTTAAAATGATAGAGACTGAGAAAAGTGATTTTCACGTTTGATGACTTGGGCTTTATGAGACCATATTAGTCAGCAGTAGGTTAGTTGGAATATGTAATACATTCCAAAGTGTTTCTTTTTCCATTACTTCCTTCTGATTTTCTTATGAGCCCATGAAGACTTTTGCCCTTGATAATTTTATCTTCAAATTACATTGTATGAAAAGCCACCACCTCTTGTTCTGAAATCAGGATGCATTTATATTGCCTGCTGTGTCTCTAGTTCATTAATTTATATGAATACATGATATTCAGACAGCTTTTAAGTGAGAAGTGTGTAGTATTTTTTTCTGTTTGTATAGTTAATGGTGACGTCTGTTTGTGTAGTGTACTCTTTTACATATTTTTAAAAAATTATTTTGTTTTTCAGGTCATGAGCATGGTATCAGGATTTGCACCACTGATTTCTGCAGGTATTTTCTCAGCCACACTGTCGTCTGCATTAGCATCTCTTGTGAGTGCCCCTAAGATCTTCCAGGTAAGTAAGGGAAGAAAATGGTAACATTTTGAAGAATAATTAATTTTGAGTCATGATTTTTGGAAGGGGACTCTGACATACTGCCATTATTATCCATATCAGATGACATCAGTGGATTGTTCTAATATTTACCTGTTGCTTAGAAGGGGAGAACAGTTTGTTCCTGTTTGTTGGGGTTCCTGAGTGTATTTTGCTCTTCTTTTTAACTATTGAATCTCCTTCTCTGTCTTAATTTGGGTTAAAAAAAGTTAAGTGGGGAGTCTGTTGTATTGACACAGAAAACTAGTGTGTATATTGGGCAAAGTTTCCACTTCCTGAGAAAATACAATCTGTAAAAAAAGACTTTTTGTGATTTTAAGGCAGTAGTCAAGTAAAATAAACAGTTACTGACAAAAGCAAATTTGCTTCTTGCAGGTGGACATTACTGAGGGATAGAATAGTGGAAATGCAAATGTCAAGATGCAAAGACAGTTGAGAATATAATTAGTCCATGGTGGTTATAAACTGTCAGGAAGTGTTCAGAAAGATAGTATGCAATGGAAGATGGCATGAGCAAAATGCACGTTGACTCTTGATTTTTTTTTTTTTTTAAATTTTATTTTTAATTTTCCCCTTAGGCTTTGTGCAAGGACAGCATTTATCCAGGATTTCAGATGTTTGCTAAAGGCTATGGGAAGAACAATGAACCACTGAGAGGATACATTCTAACATTTTTAATTGCTCTTGGATTCATACTAATCGGTTAGTTTGGAATTTTAGTAAATCTCAATCCCCTTTTGTCCTTTAGAAAGCATTCCAGTGCATGTTGTGGACTTGATGACTGGGTCCTAGAGATCTAATGCACAGCTTAATTCTAAGTCAGCATTCTAAATCTGGTTGTTTTGAGGCTTACTTTATCCTACCTTCTAGATACAACTCCTATCTTTCTAGATACAACAACTTTTCTGCAGTGAATTTTAACTGCCCTTCTCTTTTTAATCATAGGTATGTGTCTTTAGGTGCTATCAGTCAATAGAAATACATCCTTTGCTTGAGACAGTGTTAACATCCTGTAAATATGAAAGTTTATTTCAGATTTTTAATAATGGCAGCTTCAGTAAAGTGCAAACTTGAATGAGCAATGTTATTTAAAATGTGCTTTTTTGTTAAGTTACAAATGGTAGAGCTGAGTGCTGAAACTGCCGTTGCTGAAGGTTCTCTACATATAATTAATTACACATGTTCTCTGGCAAACTAATTGTGCTGTGTCCATCTATGAGTCCTGAGCCAGTGCTTTAAACTTCTTTTCCCAATTTGCTCTGTCCTCCTTCCTCAACATCTGCTTGAGGCAGAGATACACCCTTGGGGTCCCTGCTGACTGGAAGCTTGATTGAAACTAGAAACTTGCAGACTAGGATGGCACATTCTACGTTTTTATCACTTTTTTCTTTTTTTAATGATGGTGAGAATACACATAAAAATGTCTTGTACAGTGCTGCCTCAAGGAAAGGAGAGAGCATCAGGTTTTTCCCTCTCACTGAAGGGAGATGTAAGCATCACTGTTGTGATGGTGTTGGTCTGTAATATTTAAATCTTCTGGAATTCTTCAGAACTCAGTGTTTTAGTGCACCATTTGATCCAAGCCCTGCTGGGAATGAAATTTTCTCAATGATCTTGAGAAAGTATGTGTGTGTCCAGAGTGCTTCTAGAACTCTTGGTAGTGCTTGTACTTTTGAAGCTGAAAGCTACCCTTCCTAACTGTTAAAAAGGTAACTTAGTAAATAGATCATTGACATAAAGTTCTGTCAGCAGAAAGGGTAAACTGCATTTCCTTAGAGTATATTAAGAAAATAAGATTCCTTGCAGCAGGTTTTTTTTTCACTGTAATCTTCAAAACCGTTGGGTGATACCTTTGATAACACCTTGCTTTCTTTTTTTTGTTTTTCATTTTACAGCCGAACTGAATGTCATTGCTCCAATTATTTCTAATTTCTTCTTGGCCTCATATGCCTTGATTAACTTCTCTGTATTCCATGCTTCTCTTGCAAAATCTCCAGGTAGGACCTACTCATGGCATTAAAAACTTAATATGTTGTATTCATGGGTCTTCTGAAATTTTGAGAACTGGGTGATCCAGTAGGGCTTGGGAGCTACTAATTGTGTCATCTTTGCTGAGGGAACACAGGAAAATTCAGAGTTTATTCAGAACTCGGGAAGAAAGCATTTTTACTAATTCAGTAGCTGGTGCTGGCAAACCACCTTTTGTTGTCCTCAGTTTCTGTTAATGTGTTTCATATTCCAGACAAGAACAAACTAGACTTGCTGGTGGTATTGCCCCATTTTTATAGTGTTTAGTGTGGGTTAAAAAGGGGAATAAGCCAAAATCTGATACCTGCAGAACAGATGTACATTATACCCAGTCCACATGCAGTTGTACTGAAATAACTCCCCTAAAAGCTTCTTAAGATGCTGAATGGGTAGATTTATTATTTTGCTTCTCAGAGGGTGGGTATAACTGCTTGCACAACAGTTCTAACTTTATTAACTCTATATTTAATACACTTGTTAATCTTGGATGTTTTCATGGAGGTGTGCATACCTGATTTTTGGATAAACTTGTGGCAAATAATGTAAAACTGGCAGTTCAGTACTTGGAGGTACCCAAGTTCTGTTTGGATATATCTGTCCATTTCATATAGTGAGAACTTCTGTGTGAAAACAGTAAAAATACGCAACTAAAAACATGTATAAGTATATAAGAAACTGAGGTATGAGATGATGATTTATATTTTTCTACTTTTGAAAGGAAAAATCTGATGTTGTCAGGTAAAGCTATTGCCAAAAGTTTGCTGAACCTGGTTCAGTGGTTCAATACTGGGACAAGCATCCTCCAGCATCCCATCTGAGCTGGGCTTTTAGGTGGAAAAATTAGGAGCATTTACATATCTGGGTGAGAAAGCTGCAAATTCATTTGAAAGGCGTTGGAAAATGGAAAGCATAAATGTGCCAGTCTGCGATTTGTACATCACTGAAAGTCAGATGTTCACATGTAATGGATGCAGAATACCAGGGAAGGGAAAAAAGTGCAGTGCCTTCCTTCTTTTACATTTTAAATTTAAATTAATTTTCCCCCTCGTCTTTCTACCTTCCAAAATTTTATTTTGACTAGGTTGGCGGCCTGCTTTCAAATACTACAATATGTGGATTTCTCTCATTGGAGCCATTCTGTGCTGCATTGTAATGTTTGTCATTAACTGGTGGGCAGCACTTTTAACCTATGTAATAGTCCTTGGGCTTTACATCTATGTCACTTACAAGAAACCAGGTATGTTCAGGGGCTTCTTTTGGTTGGGGAAAGGGGAAAGAAGGGAAGAAATTATGGCCTTGTCAGGGAAAAACCCCAGCTGCTACTTTCTGTTGGGATCTCTAGATTAAATTTCTGTTTCAGGCTTTCAAGTTGTAATTAAATGGAATTTTTCCTGCATAGTCACTGCTGTTTTCCTTCCTCCCAAATTATGAAGAAGACACTTAGGCATAAATGTCTGAATGATAATTGGTGGAAAAGGTGCATATGGAAAATGGTAAATTCATTGTGGCTATCAAAAGATGTGTATGGGAGGAAGATGATGATAGTGGAGTCTTCCTTTTCCTCATAATAATCTGAAAGGATCTGCTTAATTTAGCAGTTTTTCATTGAATGTATCTGAATTTGTTTAGGCAACATTTTGAGATTGAGTTTTTCTTTGCTGTGGTATAAAATAACTCAGCACAGCATTTTTTCCTCAAGTGGTATTCTTTTAACTGTGAAGTTGTTGTGGTCTTTGAAATATGGAGGTAAAAGCCAGTGACTCCCTTCCTTAACTTTTTTGCTTAAACTTCTACAGAAATATTAACTTTAAATTTAATTGCCTGTTAAGCTGTAGGGTTTGTTGGCTAGTATTGTATAAAATGTAGCAAAGTGTAGCTTAAATCTGTGGGTTGAGTCAATGTCCAGCATTCATTTTGTGATCATGAAGCTTTACAACAGACAACTGTAAATAACACACTGGAACTTCAAATCTTTGAACAGATGTGAACTGGGGATCCTCAACTCAAGCCTTGACTTACCTGAATGCTCTGCAGCATTCCATTCGGCTCTCAGGAGTGGAAGATCACGTGAAAAACTTCAGGTAACACTTAAAGACAGGAATTCTGTGTTCATTAGGCTGCTGTCACAAGGTTTGCTGTCAGGGTTTCCATTAAGGCCTTGTTCATCTCCTGTGATTCCTCCAAGTAAATGGAATTACAGATTAAATGGGATTCTTAGTACAGGTGCCATCTTCTGGGGTTATGAAGAACCTGTCAGCAACACAGTTTCAACAAAGCACCCATGAAAATGAAATGGAGCAGCTAAAGAGATTGAGAGAGATTAGGGGATTCATTTGGTATCACCTGCTAATTATGATGATGATGAAAAGTGATCTCCTGTAATGACTTCAGAAGTTTGGACACTTCCTCTTTTAAAATTGATTTAGAAGTTGCCTTTGACTTACTTGCACTAGGTTAGCTCTGTCTTCTGAAGGAAGGTAAGGTAAAAATGAGCAGATGATTCCAGTATTTCTGCTGGACACAGAAGAATATAAATTACAAAAATGCAAGGGATGTAACTTATCAGTGGGGGAGAAAAACTTAATCCCTCTGACCTAGTCTTGTCTAAAATCTGTTCTTCAACTTTTTAAATGTGTAGATTTTCAGATTTAATGGGATTACTGAATTTTTATGCAATTAGTCATAGATCTGCTGACAGTTGGGTAACAACTGGGAACTTTTCTTAATTTAACATAGTCTTGTAAAAGTGGATGAGGTTATTACATTTGCTGTGATGAATATGTTGTTATGGCTGATATTTGGAAGAACATTTTCTGTTATTAAAAACCCCTAGAACTCCGGATTAATTCTAACTCCAATCTTGTTTTTTCCCCTCATAATTCTAGACCTCAGTGCTTAATTATGACAGGTGCTCCAAGTGCACGTCCAGCTTTGCTTCACCTTGTCCATGCTTTCACCAAGAATGTGGGCTTGATGATCTGTGGCCATGTACATATGGTAAGTTTATTCTGTCTTTACCTAATAAAGTTACCGGGGTGGTAACTGGGTGGTTTTTCTTCGGTCTGCTTTGGGGTTTGGTTTGGTTTTGTTTAACCTGTTTGACTTTGTTTCTGGCTCATGTTTAAGTTTTGGTTTGTTTACTTGTTTGGGTTTTTATTTTTAATGAAAGCATCATTAAACATTGAAAAGAGATTTACTGGTAAGTTTGGCTAATGTATGGGTCATCACAATGCCAGTTAGGCGTACTTCAGAGAAAATTTGTAAAAAATGAGTACCTTGGATAGTTTGATGCTTAAATGAAGAACCTTTTACTTTTTATTGAAGTGAACATTGGGAGATTGATTCCCTTGTAGAGTTCTTAAAAGGCCTGGGAGAAAAGAAACCTTCTTGAGCAGGGAGTTCAATATCAGTTTAGCCAATAGCTACAAACTGCTTTTAACCTTCCAATTACCTTTTTATTCCTTCAGTTATCAGGTTAATTTAATTGTCAAATGTTTCCTCTTTCCTTTCTGACCAGCCCCTGATACTTCACTAAGTATCCTTGGGTATTTTTGTCAGAATATTAAGTGGGGATGTGTTTCCAGAGGTTCTGCAAGGATATAATTCTAATAGTTCTTACTACTTAGTGTCTTACCTGGCAAACTTAAGTGGTTTTGTGATGGTGGAAAGGAAGCAGTTTTCAAGTAACTTTTCTTCAGAATCAGCTTGCCATGAGTTGTGTTGATTGAGATATAGGATTGCTGTCATACAGTGATCTATACCAAGACTTCTATTTAGCTTTCTATTTAGAGAGGCTGTGGCATCTCTGATTAACTTAGATAATGCATTTTAACACACTGGAATTGTGTCGTTTTGCTTCATATCTTATGGCCAAACTTCTGTCACATCACTAAGACCATTTTAGCAAGTGTGTCACTGAGATGTAATCCAGGACTGGCACATGTCACCTACCCAGACTCTGCAAGGCCTTCAGCACAGTCCTGTGTGACATCTCCAAACTGAAAAGACCTGGGTTTGAAGGGTGGACACAGCGAGGACACAGCCAGGGAGTTGTGGGCAGTGGTCAGTGATAGCATGTCCAGCTGGAGCCTGGTGATGAGTGATCTCCCTCAGGGCTGTGTCCTGGGACTGAGGGTCTTCATAGGTGACACGGACAGGCAGAGCAGGGCCACCCTCAACAGGTTTGCAGCTGACACCAAGCTGAGGGTGCTGGTGACACACCTGGAAGACATTGAATAAAAACATGTATTACTCTTAAATGTGTTTAAAATTATTACGCTTACCAAGTGAGACTTGTTTCTGATCTAATGAATAGATTAAAGCAAATCAGGTTATGCAATCCAAGATACTCTGTCTTAAAAAGCTTTTAATTTCTGTCTATATAAACTTAATATTTCAGTGAATAGGAAAGGACAAACTGAGGAATGCTAGGGAGATATCACAGATATAATCACTGCCATTTAAAAGTAGGGCTGTACAGGAAAGAATAAGTTGGTGTCATCCTTCTTATAGGAAAGCATCTCTGAGGATTCTTTGGGAGCATATCCTTTCCCTATTTAAAATTACTTTCTGAGAGGAAGGGTGGCACTGCCTCATTCTTCAGTAGCTTTGACTGTTTGGTTGAGTCTGTGTCCTTCTGCAAAAACTGGGCTGCTGTGTTCTTGGTTATTCCTTGTCCTGTATTCTGCACTTTGATGTCTAGGAGAAACACAAAAGATTCACCCCGACAGAAGAAAACATAAAAGAAATATTTAAAGAGGAGGTGACTTTGACTGCAGGATACAAAGACTTCCATAAAGTGTAATATTAAGTCATCCTGCATCTGTGTATATTTTTTCACAAAGCCCTTTTCTTTTGAAAATGTTAATGCTTTGGAGGACAAGCTGATGCCCACCCCCTGGGGTAGAGGGTTGTGCTCTGCAGGAACACAGTTTGAGCAACCCTCTTCCTAAAGATGATAAAAGTTTTTCAGTTTCTGCTGCTGACAATGCCTGGTATTTTGTGGTTTGGGGTGGTTTTGATAGTGTGCAAGCATGTTTTGAGGTTCTCTGAATTTGAATTAGTTTCTAGCAGTGACTAAAAAATTGGGAGGGGCTTTTTTACTCCCATTTTACTCTCATATTCCTAATTCTTATTCCCTCCCCTATTTTTATTTCCTTGTTTTGAAAGGGTCCTCGGAGGCAAGCCATGAAGGAGCTGTCAACTGATTTGGCTAAATATCAGCGATGGCTAATTAAAAACAAGATGAAAGCTTTCTATGCACCAGTGCATGCAGAGGACTTGAGGGATGGAGGACAATACTTAATGCAGGTATTTAAAAACAAAAAATGTTAAAGTGCTGAAGATGCACATCAAAATCAGAGTGGGCTTTATACTTAGAAATGCATTCCTTTTGCAAAATTATCTTAAAGCTTTGATGAAAGGTACTTTATTGTTCTCTTAAGCAGAAAGCAGAACCTTTAGTTGTGTCAGTAACATGTTATTTTATAGAGTACTTCTTGTTTTTCTTAGGCTGCTGGTTTGGGTAGAATGAGACCTAACACCCTTGTTGTGGGATTTAAGAAAAACTGGAGACAAGGTGATATGAGAGATGTTGAAACCTACATCAATTTATTCCAGTAAGTAGTAAATACAGAGTTCTAGCTGCTATTTTTCATTTCAGTATGCTTGGTAGTAAGAAAGTTCTTAGTTACATGAAGTCTCTTTCAAGTGGACCTAGATTTTCCATTCAGCAGTCTTGAACACCTTGGGACTTTTCTGATATGGAAATTAATAAGCAAATCTGTATAGTTTAAGCAGATTAGAACTCTCCATAATAACTTTATGTATCAAAAAAGAGTTGTGGCAGAGGTCTGAAGTTTGAGAGCTACTGTCTGAAAAGGAGGAGGAACACTTTGCTCACAAGATACACAGCACTGACACCCAGGCTAATACAGAAAGGAGAAGGGAAATCCCAGAGTAACTTGACAGTACTGAAAGGCAGACCAGCTGTTGCTGAAAAATTTAATGAGAGTAACTTGTGCTGCGACCCAAACACTTAAGGAAAAAAAACAATGCTTATTTTACCTACAGAGAGGTTTTTGTGTTCAGCTGAAGTGCTGGTTGACCCACTTCCTTTGTGCTTGATATTTCTTATTTTCTGTGCTTTTAAGAGAGAGAGGGGATGGGGCTTTAAGCTTTACATGCAGATATTAGGAAAGGATCAAAAAAAAAATCATCACATCTAGGTCTTTAAGAGAAAAGCAGGGGCACCAAATACAGTGGAAAAATAAGGAAAAACGTTGGTTAGTTTTTCTTTTTTTTCCTATTTTATTTTGGGATGGCTTTTGCAGGAAGATCTGTCAAGGTCAGCAAGTCATGTGGTTCTCCACATCCCTAAAGAAACCTCAGGAGGTAATAACTGCAGGTCAGATGTATTTCTGGAAAACTAAAAGTTTCTGAAGCACACAAAATAGAAAAACATCCAATCTCTACAAATCTAACACATTAAATAATGAAATTAAAATGTTCACTAATAGACAAAACAAATCTTAAATCAACCTCAATTTTTCTTGCACTTAATATAGAATATATTGATACTTCAAACATTTCCAATCATGAAGTGTTACCACTTCTAAAGGAAAGTGTTTAATTAGTGAAATCCTGAGAAATTTCTGTCTGTGGAAATGATATGGGAGGGAGTGCTCTGATTTATGGTTGCTCGTACTGAACAAGGTATTTATATGTAAAGGATGTTGATTAATGACTAATGCAAACTGGTTAAGTTCATCTCTTTCTTGACTTATATTTTTGGGGTGGGGTTGTTACTAATTTTACTCCACTTTTACTCAGCAATTTATTCAGGGTTTTTGCTCTATTCTACAGTAGTGAAGTTCTGCCTCTTTATTTTTGACTGGAGTGACTTTCAGTTTTATCAGATGTAATGGGACTAGTCCCATTACAGCTAATTTGATATTAAATTGCATCATTTTAGATGGTTTTTAATACCCAAATGTTTTGGAAAGATGTCAGAAATCTTTAGTCCTCAGATCAAAAAGATCTACTCGAATCTCTTTCTTGATGGATGGAGATAAAAATCTAAATTTCTTGGAGGATCTTATTACCTGTGCAGAACTTGAGTGACCTATTCATGATGATTTTATTTAATCACTGTTTACATAGTGGAGACAGGGAGTAGAAGGAATAGCTATCCTTTCTAATTGTTAATTTTCCTAAAATGATGTTCAGTTGGTGTTTTGGAATTGAAACTGACATTCTAAAGCAAATTTATAATTTGGGACTTCCAAAGGCAGTGCTTAATCACTGGAATTTGTTCAGGGAGGGTGCATTTTTCATTTGGAAAATAAAGAGGTTTTAAAATACTTTAATTGTGTCCCTTTTGTGTAGTGATGCCTTTGATGTTCAGTATGGTGTAGTCGTCATTCGCCTCAAGGAGGGCCTGGACATTTCTCACCTTCAGGCCCAAGGTATGACTTTGTTCCATCTGATGAATTTGCTGTTCTAATTCCCTTCTAAAAACTGCATTCTGGAAATATTAAAGCTCAGTTAAAAAATAAAACCAACAAAACATCACTGCTGTGGTACAATAAAATTCAATGAAATTATAAGGGTGGACTGTAAGATGATAACTCATGATCAGCAGCAAAACTTGGATTTTCTGTGTTTCACATTTTTGAATTTGCCAGTTGTGTGTGTATTTGCAACTGCTTCCAGGTCTCCTGCTTTCCTGAAACTAATTAGTGATGCTGGCAAGTTGCCATCAAATATTTGGGGCTCAAGCCCAGAGATTGTAAAATCACAACAAATACTGCATTATGCAGGGATGCCATTGAGTTTGGTGTGGATTGCCAACACAGACTAGTTCAGAGACTTCTTCTTCTATGCAGAAGACTTGGTTATGCTTTCTGAGAAGTGTTCTTAAGTGGAATGGTGTAATTTTAGTTAAATTCCAAGTCTGTGAGCTTTGGTGCATCTGCCCTGATTTGATCATGTGTAATTTGTTTGGGGCTTGCTCCATGCAGTGCTGCTACCATGAGGAGTAATGACCAAAAGAGGGGCATCCCCCTGAAAGAGGAGGAGGTGCCCTCACTGGAAAAGATTAATGTTCTAGTCTTTGGAGAGAGTCAGGGAGCCTGTCACCACGTGCAGGAGGAGTGTGAGAAATGGCAAGGAGTGAGCCTGCAGTGTAACAACACTGCTGAGAAAGATGGCAATGTAACACCAAGGTGTCAGCGGGATCTTGGTGCCCACTGGGGACTCTGTGAGTTTGCTTCAGTTCTCACAGCTGCTCTACAGAAAGCAAACCTGGAAAAAAAGGCTTGACAGGGAGACAGACACTTGGTCTGTGCTGTGCCTGAGGCTCATCTTCCTCTTAGAGTTCAAAGCAGAAACAGAAAACATTTCACCAAGTGATTTTTTTTTTTTTCATTTTTTAGTTGTAGTTCCACAGTGTTACCCTAGCCCTGGTTTCGGGTGGTGTGGTTGCAATCAGCAGCCACAACCTGGGGAAGGGACAGAAAATGACAACTCTGCTCAGGAGAGGAGCTTCTCTGTGCTCTGAAGAAGTTCACAGAATATTTTTGTGTTTGTTCCCCCCTTCTCCCCTCTTTGCTGTGGTCTAACAGTTGCAGCATCATGTAATTACTCGTAAAAGACTCAGAACAGGCACATACCTCTGTTGATACTATTTGTAACAATTCAGTGGTTTCTAATAGGTTTTTTTGCTTTCACAAAGATTTGCTGTCATCCCAAGAGAAGTCTCCCTGTGCCAAGGATGTGATAGTAAAAGTGGATTATAGCAAGAAGTCTGAGACAGACACCTCCATAGCTTTTGCTCCATCATCCAGTGAAAGAACTCCCACTCCACGCAAAGGTAACCGCTTGTTAGCAATGAACCTTGAATTCTCACTCTCTTTCATTCCTCCTCAATTCCTCTCTCTCTTTGCCCAGGGATTTTTTAGGGGATTTTTTAGGGGATTTTTTTTGTCTGTGGAATAGAAGTGTAATGCTTTTATAGATGTTGATGTCTGATCTCTTAAGTACTTTGTGTCAGGTCTTGTATGTAAAATAAATATTTGTTTCTAGTCCCCTAAATAAACCAGTTGCTAGGCAATGGTATACAATGGATTTTTATTTTTTATTTTTTTGTTACTGAGAGACAGTCAGAAATGCTTGAGGATTGTGCCCCACATCTGTATATTGATTGGAAGGCTGCTAAATTTATGGAGGTTTTTTCATCTCAGACTAGAATATTATGTGCATATTAACAGGTACAAATCATTCAGGATACTTTGACATGACAATAAACAACTTTATTATTGTCTTAAAAAGCAAAAGCTTTAATAGTTAGATGGGTAGTGGAGGTATATATAATTTTTTTGAAGTAGAAATTAATCTTAGGATTCGGTAGATTGCATTTGTGTGCTTTTCTCTGTGCAAAAAAACCTGCTTCATTTCACATCTTTACTTTCTATTTTTTTAAATTTACATTTATATTGTGTTCATTAATATCACAAAGGAAATTAACCTTTTTATTTTGTATCTTTAAAAACCTTCCAGAGGAGGATGAGGATGGAAAGACTCCAGCACAACCACTGTTGAATAAAGGCAGGCATTTTCCATCTTTTTGTGTTAAATCATTCTTTCACACTGTTGATTTTAGTTTTCCTTTTGTAATTCTTTCTACACCTAAGTACCAGAGAGGAAAATACCAACCATGCAATGTTTATTTGTTTCTTCATATCTGCTTTAGCATGTGTTTCATCCTTAGGAACTAGGCTGTGGGAAAAAAAAGGCTACATTGTGGAAATCCCCAAAAGAAGTTGCTACTTAGAAAGGATCGTGCATAAGTGTAGGAATTAAAAAAAATAAAATTAAAAAGCTCTTTTTGTAAAGTAACATTTGAAATATATTCATGACCTTTCTGCTTTCTCAGTTCTGTGTCTCAGGTGTCTGTCTGGGTTCTTGCTTGGTTCAGGAAACAGCATCTGATGGTGTAGTGGAAGTGCTCTCAGTTTATTCAGTGTACCTTCCAAAGTCATGGTTGTTGCTCTGTTATTTGCAAATAGTTCAATATCCTCAAAATTAAGGCTTAGTACAGCTACCCAGTGAGGTGAACATGTTGAAATAATGCAAAGTATTCTTTCAAATCATCATTTTGAGAAATTAACTGAGCAGTTTTCACCAACTTGTTCTGAGTTAATCAGGTATTTTTGCCTTAGCTGCAATTCATCTGAAGTGTTTTGACAATTTCTTCGTAATTTCAGCAGCTAGAAGCTTTTGTGTTTTAATAATGGAAAGAGAGATTATATCTTGAAGCACAAGATGGCAGTTTGGAAGAAGTCCCAGTATGCAATAAAGTGTTATATTAATGTAAATCAGTCACAGATGTGCTCTAAATTTAAAAAATTCCTATTAAAATAAGGAGAGACAAATGTCAGACTCCTGGCTCTTGCTCACACTGAGGTTTTAATTAAGAGAAAGAGGTTAGGCATTTTTTCCTGCAGTTCAAAATTGAGATCTGTATTATTCTAACTGAAAATGCTGTTATTGTCTTGTTCTCAGTAAATCAAGTAACTTTGTTATGCAGAGTAGCACTATTTGCAAAAGGGCCCAATATGCATGAATATATTGCTTTTAATTTTACCATATGCCTAAAGAAATGTGGATTTAAGGAGGGAATTGCTTAGGACATGACATTTACTTATAAAATCAGTTACCTATATATTTTTAGGGAAGTTCTGTAATTTGCAAGAGGTAGAGTGTGTGGCCTAAAGCTCTGGAGCAAAGTTAATTAAATTGTCCAGGCAAAAGTCTGTGTAGAGACCTCACACATCCTTTATTTCTCAGATGCCTGCTAAAAGACTTCAGCTGCTGAAATTATGAGTCTCTAGACACCCTAAACACAGCCAGTTCAGTTTATATCCAGTCCATCAAAATTTGGAGTTGGGTTGGAGGGCGTAAAGGAAAATTTTAATTTAAAAGTAGGTACATCACAAAACGTTAAAAGTTGCACTTGATGATTTTCAAAACAATTAAACAAAACACTTCTAAACCAAAATTTCACCCTATGTTTTTTCCAGATTCAAAGAGCTCCTCCTCTCCTTTAAATGTGGCTGACCAAAGACTTCTTGATGCCAGTTGTCAGTTCCAGAAGAAGCAAGGCAAGAGCAATATTGATGTCTGGTGGCTCTTTGATGATGGAGGTAATGTATTTTATAATTTAAAACCTTTAAAGGCTGATAAAAAAAAATACTGGGGTGATTCTATATTGTTAATAGATATCTGTCAGCCAGTTCATATAAAATCTACTATGTAACAAAGTACAATTTTCTGAATTTGTATGAAATTCTGTTCAAAACACAGGTTTGACACTGTTGATTCCTTACCTTATCACAACCAAGAAGAAGTGGAAGGACTGCAAGATCAGGGTGTTCATTGGTGGAAAAATAAATAGGATTGATCATGACAGAAGAGCGTAAGTTTGCCTTAAAAAATCCATTTCAAATGCTAATGCAGCATAGTACATATTGGATTATTTCTCTTCCTACTTGCCTTATTTCAGTTGTTCTTTGCTGGAGGTGTGATCACATTCTATTGCCTTTCTAAAAAAAAAAAAAAAAAAGTTTTGTTTCCCCCAAATTGGTTTTGGATGAGTTACCTCAAACTAACTTTTCTGCAATGTTATCTGACACTATTTCCAAAAATTTTCTGAGATTTATTTCCAAGAGAGAGCTCTTCTCTTATTTTAAAGCCATAAAACTGTTTGGGTTATTTTTTTCCCAAAGCATGTTGTAATATGTTGTTTTAGTCATATAAAGTCAGTTTGATTTTTGTCCTTGTTACATTTAAGATGCCTTTTTTTTTGTTTTGTTTCTTAAACCAGTGGTTTTTATTACTAAACAACTATCTGTTTAACCTGTGAAATAATTAAAAGTATGATCATGTATAAAGGTTTGCTTTTCTGATGCAGGATGGCCACTTTGCTCAGCAAATTTCGGATAGACTTCTCAGACATTATGGTCCTTGGGGATATTAATACTAAGCCAAAGAAAGAAAAGTAAGTCTCAAAACACATCTTGTTTGTTCATTGAATTTGTCATTTCTTTTAATTTATAACATTTCATTCTTTCCTACATATGTTATGGTACAAGATCCTGTATTGTTCAGTGCTTCACAAAAGTGTGGGAAATCAATTAACAGTAACTCCCATGTCCAAGAATATAGAAACCTGTATTTTTTAAAATCATTGGCCCTTAGATTGTAATAATGAATTCATCAAAATGAGGTCTTAAAAAAACCACAAACATGGAGCAATCTTCTTTAAGAGAGATATTCACCAAAACTTAAATTATCTGAATCTCATAATGTCTTAGTTTAGTGTAAAAAAGCCTGGTCTTGAAATAGCCTGGTTTAGGTTTTTCTTTTTTTTTTTCCTTCTCCTTTTTTAACTTGCTTGGACTTTCATTGTACTCAGGAATGATCATACATATGATATTTCTTACTTTCAAGTTCAAAAAAGCATTAATTGTAGATGGCTTTCAGCACAAATTTAGAACAGAGTGTGTATGATCTAAAAATACCCTCCTTTGCATTACCCTCCTTTCCCTTCAGCCCTTCTTGAGTATGCTGAGGCTGTAAAAATATCTTTTCTTTGGGCATACATTTTTCTGAAAGTCTTGGTACACCATGGAAATTGGGAAGTGTTATTTTAGAACTTGGCTAAATGCTAAAGTTAATGTGAGTTCTTTTGTACCCTTTTTAGCAGTTTTTTCTTAAATGTACAAAATACAATGAGCAACTAAAGCAAAGGAAAACAAAGTATTTCTGGCACTCTGGTGCTTTTGGATATGCAGTTTCCAGGAGCCTGCTGCTGGGAAAGGTGTAAACTCTGATGGAGTAGAGATCTCACAGCTGAGATCCTAGAATCGTGTCGAATTATTTTTGTTTATTAGAAGTGATCCATGGATTACTTCTGAGAGCATTTTTCTTTCTGTCTCTGTGGATACATCCCCACACCATATCCAAAATATTTCTACATGCCATTTAGGTATTAACAACAGCTGGAAACCAAGTGGAGTAAGATTTATTTTCAACAGGTGCTGTGCTGAATAATAATAATAATGTTATTATTAGATCTCCTTTTTGCTCAGCCAAAGAATAGCAGATCACATTTGTTTTCTTTCTTTAGATTAAGGTGAAGCCATTGTACAGTAAAGACCACCAAGGGTAGAGATAAAGATGTTTTGTTTGTGATGTGGGTATTTCCTGGAGGAAGTGTAGGTAAAAATGTAGGGTAACGTGAGTTCTTCTTTCCAGCAGAAATTAATTCCTCCTTGATCTTCAGAAGGTTTATTCTGAAATTCTTGCTCTAAAGTCCTGATAAATCCAAAGTATTCCTATTCTTACAAGTGCAACAGGAAGACTAAGTTAGATATCTGTGTTTTTTTCATTTGAATGTGGCTCTTGGACGGACTGTACTGGAAAGAGATAAAAGAAACAAAGTAAAAAGATCAAAGCCAGAATCCTAACAGCAATGGCATGAGACTTGATAGCTGATTTTTACTCTAACATGTAAATTCCTCCTCCTTCAAAGTTAGTTCTGAAGAACAGGGTTCTAGACACTGTCCCTTTTTTAAGGATGGTACTGTTCAGCTTTCACAATTAGAGGTAAATTTTTGAACTGAGTAAACCTTTAATTGTGTGGTGAATTGTTGGCTGAATCACATCATCTCTGTGTGCAAAAAGCTGATTTGATGTTCTAATTGCAGCAGGCAGGGCAAAAAGAAACTTCAGTTCATTCTTACATACCAGTAAAACTTAATTTCTGGTGCCATGAAAATAATTGTTGACATAAAAACTCCTATCTGCTCTAATGTTTGTTCATTTAATCCTTCCAGTATTGCAGCTTTTGAGGAGATGATAGAGCCCTTCCGACTTCATGAGGATGATAAAGAACAAGAAGTTGCAGATAAAATGAAGGAGGATGAACCATGGAGGATAACAGATAATGAGCTTGAGCTTTACAAAACAAAGGTTCTGGCTTTTTCTGGAATGTTACATCAGTTAAAACTTCCTTCTCCTACTTCATTTGTGCTTGTGACAACGATGAGTTAATTCCTGTTACTCTCTCTTACATAGCAGTTGTTTATGAATAGCAGATAAAAAGCAGCATCTAAAACCATTTAGATGGCTCACAGAGGCAAAAAGGTTCTGCATTTGAGTATGAGCAGGGCCCAGACTGGTTTCCTAGAGTATTTCAGCAGATAGTTTATTATCATTTCATCTATAGCCAGGTGTTTGTCTTTTTTTTTTTTAATCAAGCTAATAATTATTTTCAAATAAACACCACTAAAACCAAGCAACACTTTGTGGTGCAGAGGAGCAGTTGAAGGTTTGACATGTGCCCCAAGCTGTTGTGCGCCACAGAGACACAAAAGTATTTCTTCTCAGGTGTTTCTTTGCATGTGAAAATAAATGGCATCCAGCAACAGGATAGCACTTGGCTTACTTGGGCATTCTGAGCTTGCTGCTTGCTTTTATCCCAGCCCTGCAGCCATAGGGTTTTGGATAATAAGGAGTTTCCACATTGAGATAGAAGTACTTGCTTTTTATTATTACTCATTCCATTTGGTCATACTGTTTTTCATTTCTTTATTTTTTCTAAGGAATTTTTTGTAATTTTTAAAAAAAAGCTGTTCTAACAAGTTTCATTTTATTCACAGACTTACCGACAGATTAGGTTAAACGAGTTGCTGAAAGAACATTCAAGTACAGCTAACATAATTGTCATGTAAGTAAATTATTTTAACTTGTGGTGTTACCTGAATTGGTATGGAGCTGTAATTCAAAATATCAGTGAAGATCAGGAACAAGAATTTGTCTTGGCATTGAAGTGTAGAAATATTCAAGATTTCAGTGCTGATTGTTTTTATTTATTTGAAGTATGGAGCCACCTTCTGCTCCAAAAAAATGGCCTTTTTAGTGTTGTGCTTTTGATTATGCTGCTTTAGGTGATAACCTCCACATTTGTGGTGCAGCTCACGATTCTCACATTCTTTGTGCTCCTGTGTGTTGTTACCCCCCTCTTTCTCAATCCTTCCTTTGAGTTCCTTTTCTAGAGGATCTCTCTATGTAAAATTAAACCATTATCTTGCTCACAGATTTTTGGGGGATTGCTTTTAGGTGTGAACAGGCAAGAGGCAGATTTTTTTGTGGGTTTTAGATTTCTTAGTGCTATATTTTAAAATGCTGAAGATGAGTAATGTCCTCAGCTTAGGAGGATTCTGCATGAAGCTGCCTGAATATTAAATGGTGTTAACAGGCCAAAACTGAGGGGGAAATTGATGTAAATGCCTGTTTCAGGTACAAACTTTCAACTCATTAATTCTAAGGAGGGTAGAAAATAAAAGGGAAAAGATCAGGAAATTTGACCTAACATTGTTTCTAGAATCATCTGTCATATTTATTGCAGTCTGACTTGTAGCTGGCCAGGTTTTTCTGCTCAGTGAAAGTTGTTTCCCTTGTGGCTTGCAGGAGCTTGCCAGTGGCACGGAAAGGGGCAGTTTCCAGTGCACTGTACATGGCCTGGCTGGAAGTTCTCTCTAAAGATCTGCCACCAATCCTCCTGGTTCGTGGGAATCATCAGAGTGTCCTCACCTTCTATTCCTAAGAGTGCTGCAGGTGGCACAGCTGTGATGAAATGGTACTGCAGTGCCCAGGGGAGAGTGACTGCCGTGGTCTATAGCTCATTAACATCACAAAGGCAAAAAGTGACTCTTCTTTCACTATTTCACTGACTTGAAAGCACACAAGGAAAGTCACTGTATTTCTAAAGTTGTGACATCTTCAGTTTTATTCTATATTTTCTGTAATTTAATCTTGCTTAATGGGGGAGGAGTCCTTGTTAGACTGAAGAACAAGACGAGCTTTTTGTTTGCTATTTGAATAGCAGCAATAAAATGTTGTATTTTTGATCAATGAAAGGATTATAGATTTATAAAAGCCTTTTAGCCTTGAGGTGCCTTCTGAAATTAACCAAATCTCACCCATACATCCTATTTTGTAAATTTATATAGAATGTCAAAATCTGCCTTCAACTAAGAGTTTCGATCAGACTTCCTTTAGTTTTTAGTCTATTCCATATTACAATAAAAATGAATGCTGCTTTTCAGTCTTCCATTGAGCTATTAGTTCTTAGTACTGTATGTTTTCTATCGTCAGAAAGTTTTTTTTGTTTTTTTGGGTTTGTTTTTTTTTTTTAATTATTATATCTGTTAGATTTAAAGGTGAGAATTGGGGCAGGTCAATTGAACTAAAGCGAATGCCTGATTTTACTGCCACTAAGTTTTGTAACAGTTAAAATAAAACTAATTCTGCTTGTAGAGAGGGTCCTATTTCTCAAATTTGACAGTGTGTACTACTTTGGCAGTAGTCTGAGACAGACAGCTGATTTTATCTACCTTGGCAGAGGGTAGTATCCTCTTAGTCTTACCTCTGCTATGAAACCAAGCTCCTCTTGCTGGCTGAGGCTTCTTATCTTAATACAAATTGGAAGAAAATAAAATAAAAGACCTGTCCTAGTTCTTGGCCTCTTATGTTTTAGTGTCACTTTCAACTTATTTTTGAAATAAAACTCGACTTAAGGCTTGAATGGGGATAATATAAGCAATGTGATGCTATCTAACAGAAAACAGTAAACACTATGTGGAATTGTGCTATCCAGTATGAAATGTAAAAGCTGCAGTTCTCTCGCATTTTTCAACAAATGGTTAAACGGACCACTAAGTTCTTAGGGGAGATGTTTTTAGGTCAATTCATTCAGTTGTCAGAAGATGAGTTTAGTCTTATTAAATAATACTCAGGTTTTATCGTCTAGCAATTTTGATCTATTCCATACATCCTACTTTATACATTTTCTATGTTCAATAAAGAAACTGCCAGTCTTGTGTGCCCTTTCATTGTATATTTTGGAAACTTCATCATTTAGTCTACTGCAAACACCTGCAAAAGAAATTTCACTTGAGCCTTTGTATAAAGGTTAGTAATGTGAACTGTTTTTTAAATTCTTAATATTTTTTTTGATAGAAAGGATTGCCTAAAAACATTTCACAAGCTTTTGATATTAGCATTGGACATGCTACTGGATCAGTTTACCAGTGGGTGAGTGACTTTCATTTAAGGATGCACAGAAAAGGTTTTTTGGTTGGTTTTTGGGGTTTTTTGGGCTTTTTTTTTGTTTGTTTGTTTGAAGTTTTTTTGTTTTGTTTTGTTTTTTTGGGTTTTTTTGCTAAAAATAGGATCAAATTGAAATGTAACTTCCTTTTGAAGGACAAGGTATAATCATTACGTGGCAAGGTAGAGCTTCAACTTGTGATTAAAGATAAAAATCTACTGTGCAGTGCACACTGTTGTCAAGTTCTTGGTAAACTGCTAAAAATCCTTTGTTTTTTCTCTCTCTTTTTCTCTTTTTTTTTTTTTTTTTTTTTTTTTTTTTAATTTTTGCTGTTTCTGTCAATTGGGTTTGAGACTACGGAATCGTTTCACTTTTTCAAAACTTCTAGAGAAAAACAAACATGCATGTCTTGCTGCTAAGTGTGAGATAACTGATGCCAGCATGAACCCAGCTTGTTACGATAAAACATTGTAAGACAAGACAGACAGTGTGGGGTCAGAGTGATGCTTCCTTCCAGGTGAGGGGATGTGGATCAAACTTACCAACATAAATATCCCAGGTTTTACAGTGTTTTGTAGGGGATAAGGCGGTCACATTGTGCATATGGAACCATTGCCACGTTTCTCCTTGTTTTGTGGGTAACATTCTTTTGAGCAGATGGACAGTATGGCATGGACTTAGTGCTGCTATCTTTAAAAAATAGACAAAATCAAAACATGCACAGGTACACTTATTTAAAAAGGTTTATTTGCCCATTCAGGAATCCATTGCTTGTGGTCTGTAAACACAACACAGAAACCAAATGAAGTGTGTGTATACATGCATATATGTGTATAAAATTATATAAAGTATATCTAAATATGCATAATGGGGATAGTTAAGGTCATGTCTGTGAAATACCATAGGATGCTTTTCACATGCACTCTCAGGAGTCCGCTAATGCTAGGGATGAGGCAAGTCCCAAGATTATTTGCTCACTTAAATTTGAACAGTTAATGGTAATTGTCTGCAACAGATGTCAGTTAGTGGCAGTCACTCCAACTCCTGCTTTGAGTTTGAAGCCAAATTTACTTACGTTCCAATCATCATTAATTAAGTGGAAAATTAAATCACTTACACATGGCAATTCATACCTTCTTATAGATTAGGTTCCTTTGTATGGGTTTAGAAAGACAATAATAGCTGGTGAAAATCAATTATTTATTTGTTCACTTGTATTTAGGTTTCCTTTTACATACATTCTTTTTATATGCTTTTTTTCTGACATTACATATTTAAAAAAAAATAACTAAAAATAATTTAAAAGATTTGAGCGTTAGTGGGTCATGGCCCACTTGGTTTGAGGATGTAAGATTTGACACTGTACTGTAACTGTCCCACACAAATGCTTTTCTAATGTTTTAACGTAATTATTGCAGTTAATACTTTGTACCAGGGGGATGTCACTGCAATAAAAGAAGTGAATTCAATACAACTCTCTTGTCTTACAAAGCTTTTTATTTACCTTTTTTTTTTTTTTTTTTAATGGGATGGGAATAATGTTCATAATTCCACAGGTTAATGCTGAATTTGGTTCCTGACATGAATATGCTTACTGCATCCCTCTAAAAATTACCTTTGTAGTGGAATTTGCACAGGACCAGTGGAGCTTAAGGCAGCTCACGTGTCTGGTATAAGACCAAAACCATGTTGGTTTTTGGGGAGGAATGTTTGCCTCTCATAGGTCTAGAAACAGCAGTCTTTGCATAAGAAATTAAGTATGTAAAATTGTAAAACCTTTTACAATTTGCCATGGCTTGCCAGACAGCACAGACCCATCCTCAGCTCCTGGTGTGTCTCAGCTGGAATGGTGGTATCTGAAACTCTGCTCCAATTCATTTTGCCCCTGAATACACAGAAGGACTCTCTTAACTCCTCTTTCTCCCATTAAAATAAAAGTTCACTGGGACATGGACTGTGTTGTGAAAAGAGCTTCTCAGAGTGTTGCAAAGTTGCTTTGTAAGCAAGACGTGTTTGTCCCTAACTTCAGTACACTCCACTAAATAAATAAATTTGAACTTTAGGAGCATAAAGAAAGGGTGAGTTCTGTTGTTAAAATCCTACAGAGCACTGAAAAACTTCATCATCTGATCAGTTTTGGTATTTGATCTCCGCTACAGTCAGAGCTGTTCTGCATATCCATTCTTAGTCGTGTTTAAACCTCAGGAGTGAGGTTTGGAGGCCACTGGGAAGGGAAAGCTTGTTAAAACTTCCCTGCCAGCTCCCATGGCATTGGCTCTACCCTGGTTTATTCTGTAAAGAGGCAGAGAAGGTTTGCAGCAGCTTTTTCTACATCCTCCTGTTTGCTGGCAGCAGTGTGAAGAGGTGAATCTGAATAATGACATTACCTTGGGCTGAATTCATACCTTAGTGACTTCCAGCATGCATTTGAAGGTAAAAAATGAGGATTTGATCAAGGTCAACCCCATCACTTTGCAGAAGAGTGAAGGCTCACACTGCAGAGAATGAGAGATGTGGTTTAAAGCAGGGAAGCAGGACACCCCTCACCCTGGTGCTTGTTCTTCACCAGCCTCTTTCCAATTCTCACACAGCCCCTGTGGGGTCCTCTAAATCCCAAAACCTGTGTTGTGTTCAGCTGGGGTGTGAGCCACACTTCAGGCCAGTGCAAACACACAGGCGGCAAGTGGAGCACCTCAAATCCTTCCTGCTGTTCTGCCTTTGTGTGCTGCAGAGCAGGTTTCCAGAGTTAACTCTGACTTAGGTTGATGGAGGCTGCTCCGTGTGTTCAGGACAGAGAGAGCTGGTCCAAAGTTTTGAGGGTTAACATGGAAGGAGAAAACAGCAAAAGAGCAGCAGGGAAGATGTTTCATTCCCCAAAGAGCCCCAGGGAAGGTTTTTCTTTAAGTGCAGCAGGCTTCCTGCACCCAGAGGTGCATCTGGTGCTGACAGACTGTGCTCCATCCTTGGGGCTCCTCTGCACTCGCTGACAGCTGCACCAACAGAATTCAGCAAGGGAGCCTGTGCTGGCTCTCACACCCCTGTCCTTGCTGATCTGAGAGCAATTTATTTGTCTCTCCCATGATCTGTCTGCTGTCTCCTCCAGAAAACATTGGCTTCCCATCCCCAGGAACCCTCTCTGACCCTGCCTGCCCAGGCAGCTTGAACTGCGCCTCACAATAAAACAGGGAGTGGGGAAAGGGAATCCCTCAGGATTTGAACTGTCAGGCCATGTTAAATTTACTTTTCAACACATCTTCCCCTAAAGATCTCTCAGTAGTGAGCCGATCTACAGAGAGGAAACAGCGAAGGCCTGCAGGGAAATGTCAGCCTGCTCTTCCTTGATAGTGATGTAAAAATAAAAGTAAAGCAGCCTGTCCTGCGGCCCTCACAGCCCTCTCACCCCTGCTGACAGCAATTAAAGGCAGTAGCTCCTGGCTCTGAGAGATTTTTGTCACAATCCTGCTCCCTGGGATCTGGGGAGAACTGACCCCACTGAGCTGCGGCCAAAGAAAACTCCAGCATGAGGCTCCATGTCCAGGTGCATCCCCTGGCAGCCCCTCAGACCCATGCACAGTGATAATAAAACTCCTGCTAATGAAACATCATTTGTAGTGAGGGAAATCCCATTCCTGTACAGTTTCCAGGAGTTCCAACTAAAATCATATCACCAGGTGGCACCGCTGCCTTTCAGCATTTCATGTGAAGCTGCTCTGTCAAATGAACTCTTCCTGCCCTGTTCCACTGGATTAATTCCTTAAACAACTGAGTACTTTGAATAAACTACAAATACAGGCATAATAACATTGTTTTCCATATTTCTTTTTTTATATATAATTTTGACTTGATTGGTGAAGAGTTTAATATTAATTCTGCTAGGCCCTGTGGTTTTGCTCCTGAGAGATGTATGTACCTTCAAGGAGAAGGTGCCTGAGGAGTTCAAACAGCCTTTTTACCAACCTTGCTTTTCTCAGTGGCTTTTTCCATCTGTGTTAACCTAAAGAGAGCAGAAGGAGAAATGCTGCAGGCAGAGAGAAGAGATGTTAGAACACACTGGCACGGCCCATCTGGTTTCAGAGTGATCTGTGACATTCCAATAAGGCTTTTTACTTCATAAGGAACAAATGACAGCTGTCTGCCACTTCGAACTACCAAAGAAAAAATCCCAAAACCAAAAAAACCTGGACAAAGAAAATGCTTTGTGTCATCCTGAAATATTCGGGTACTACTGGCTGTTTAAAGTAGGAAACTGAATCGTGTAGCACTAGACACATTTTTCAAGTTAATTTAGCTTGAAAATAACTTTATCACCCTGTTGAACAATTTTACAACTTCTAAATCTTGGAACATCTCTGCAACTAAATTTGTCTATGCAAAACAGATGGTAATGTGGAGTCAGTCACGAGCAAAGTATTTATTTCCACAGGCTCTGGCTGAAAATTAAAGAGCTGGGATTAGCCTTGAAATATCCTCCCTGTAAGGTTACTCATTTTTTCAGACCAAGCTCTCTGGCTGGATGGTTTAACCACAGCATTGCAAATTATAGGGGCCTCTTGAGCAATTCCATTGCACTGCTGTTACCAATTGCATAAAACAACATTTACAGTAGTATTAAATATAATTGCACATCAAGTAAGGGGTAGGACACCTGTGCAAAAAATAATTTTGTAAACTATGTGGGAAATTTAATGCAGCAGCTCCTCCCTCACGGGTAGCAGTGCTGAAGAAAAATTGAATCAAAACCACTTGATAAGGTGCAAAAATACCAGCACAAAAGTCAGGCTTGTAGTTTAAGCACCTGGAAACCATGGCAGGCCAAAGCACAGTGCCTGCCAAGAGGAGCAAACAGCACTCTGCAGAGTCAACCAAGGACAGCTATTTGCAGATTTAACAGGTGAAATCAAGGCTAACCACACACTGGTGTGGGCTTCCACGTGGGATTTTGGCTAACCTCACGCAGATTTCATTTTATGGAGCATGGTTAAGAGTCTTTGTTCTCATTAAAATCTTTCTGTGCCCTTCCAGCATTAACAGTAGTAGCTCAGGCATGGCAGGATTTATGAGGAAAAAGTTCAGCCTTTGGCAAATGCATGGCAATCCTTGCTGAGCACTCTTTATTCATGATATTTTTATTTTCATAAAATACTCATTTTTATTTCCATTGTATTGGAGGGCTTGGGGGTAGCTTTCATGTTCTTGCCATGTTTGTAAGGTTCTAGAAAAATGAGGTTTGATTCTCAGCTGAGACTTGGAAGTGCAAGGTTACGATTTCCTCTCCAGCCAGAGCACAGATCTCACTTTTTCCATCCTGTTGGCCAACCCTCAAACCCATCAGTCATTCTAGAAAACCCATCCTGCCCCGGACACAAAACATTCCAGCATTAATTTGTGGGTTTGGAGCCTGTCTCTGCAAATGCATCCTGTGCCATCACCCCAAATGCATCGCAGTCAAGAAGTTTTCACTTTCCCAGGATCAAACAAGGGCAGTAATAAAACCAATCTTCTCCTACTCTCGCTTTGGCTGTGTGCAGCCAGTCTCTAAATAAAGGGCAGTAAGCTCTGAGCTGGTAGCTTTGTCATTGTTCTGATAGTAATTAACCATATTCTATGGCAGCTTTTATGCCAGGAAACAACTTAGTGGTGGATTTGGAATTCAGATAAAATTCCCCCCCCCCTTTTTTTTTTTTTTTTTGGTTTTGCCGTGAATAATAATAATAATAATAATAATACTTTTTCTTAATGGGAAATTTTTGTTTTGCTGTGAATAATAATACTACTACTTTCTCTTAATGGGAAACACCTAACTTCTTTTTGTTTTGTTTTTGTAATTTCTTTAAAAAAACACTTAAAAAGCACTTTTGTAATCTACTTTAAAACATTCCTGAGGGAGAATTAATAGTTTCTGATAAAGAAAAATTGAAATACATACACCAGCTTGTTCCTTCAGTCCCTGAGCATAAGGGAAGACACTTCCCAAACCTAAACAAGTGCAGGCAAAGATGTGTGGTTTCATTGCTTTCACTGCAATATATGTACAGCCCTTTTAAACTGGCCTGTGGTGTGTGCAGCTTGAAGGAATAGCAATGTTCCCCCTAAGATCTCAGATTTTCATGATGGTTTCAGTAAAAGTGAGGCTGCTCAGGTCACACTGTCTGACTTGTGGGAATTGGTGCTGTTGGTTCTTCAGGTGAGCCACTTGGAGCAGGTTTTGGGGGATAGGCTGCAGTTTTCTAGGAGGTTGCTTGTTTTAAGAAACAGAAATATTCCTGTTTCTTAAGAGATGTAGAAATTTGTCCACTCTCCCACTTGGCCTTCTGACCTGTGGGAGCACACACATTTCATGTGTGTTCTGGGGCACTTAAATGCTCCTGTCAGAACAGAAAGGAATAGAACAGGAAAAGAATAGGAATAGAATAGGAATAGAATAGGAACAGTCACCTGCAGAACTGCTGGAGGCATCTCAGGTCTCAGCTTAGGAGCTGAGAGTTGTGAAAGTTGGTGTGTCTGCCATGAGAGAAGCTGTGAGATGATCTGGTGGAGGGAACTGGCAAAGATGAATCCCTGAGAATGAGATCCTGTCGTTCTGGGCTGTGCTTTGGAGAGGACACCAAAAGTGCTGTAAGGAAATTACACATCAGGACAAGGAGGGTGCATGAATGCCTTCTCTGCATACTGATTTTGTTTTTTTTAAAGCACTTTGTACTATGGAAGGGCTTAAAGGGGTTTGCCTTCTTTTTTCCCTCAATTTTTTTTTAAAATCTCACTTTTTTTTTTTAATATAAACCATTTAGCTATGGAATGCTTGCTATTTGATCACTGAAAATTTGGGGTTTTGACAGCTTGTGGGGGCCATATTCTGGATTCTCCTTTCTCTTATTTGTAACAAATCTTTTTTTTTTTTTTTTCTCTGTGTCAGTTTATCCTATTTGTTCTTGGCTGCCCCCACAACCACTTTGTTTCGTGCTGACTGCATTCTACACCTGAGTGCACAGTTCTTTGTATGCTACTGCATGCCTGAAAGTGAAAAATTAGGACAAGAAGTGTTTTTTGTCTTTAATTAAGTAGCAACAGTAAACAAAAGCAATTTTTTTTTTATATGATACATTAATTCTTTCAGTATTTAGTCTGGATACAAAGAACTTGACAATTAAGACTGATTTCTTCTCATGTATGGAAGAAATTTCTATTTTATTCATTTTGGAAAGTGTTGTCTGGACAATGGAGAAGGCAGATCTGGCACTGTGATTGAAACATTTTAAATGTTCTGTCGATAAATAGATATGACCCCATTTTCTGTCTGTGTTCATCTTGGAACTTCAGAAACATTTTAAAAACCACTGCTTTCCACAAAGGACAGGTTTGTTGTTTGTGGTTTTGTTTGTTTTTATCGACCATGCCAAGCTATATCCATATTTTAAGCCCTGTTCATGTTGTCACTTGCTGGGTTTTTCCTGCTCTTGTCAGCAGCAATGTTTTCATGGGTGTTGAATGTAACTTCATGGAAACAAGATCTTTTCATGCTTTTGGTTTTTTTTTTTTTTTTGCTGGTGCTCCATTCAAGGTTTGGCTGCTGTGGTTTGTTTTCCTTGGGCCCTTGCTCTGGGCTGTGCATGTCATGAGGAAGGGCAGCTCAGTTTTCCTCTCACTGGAGGAGGCTGAGGAGCACAGAGGAGCAGCCAGAACTCCAAACACAACCCCAGGAGCCAGCTCAGGCTATTTAATCATGTTCTGCCCAGTGCTGCTTCCACCAAGCGTGGCTCCTTCCCATGGGAAAGGAGGTTTAAACTAAGGAAGTGCTGGGTGTAACTCCGTTCATCCAGCAGGGAAAAAACACTCTGTAATTAGCTCCATATTCCACAAACTCTCACATTTTTAACTGTGTGTGTGTCTGCCTTTATAAAATTTACATCTGAGTTCTCAGCAGCTGAGAAGTTGCTTATAACAATAAAATTTATTTTAGAATAAATCTTCTGCTTCCATCTTGGCCTCGGAACTTGGGTTCCTCGACAGCTGCTTGTTCAGCCAAAAAAACAGCTGGTTTGGGGCTGGATGGAGCTCATTATCCCGTGGAACACTTAGAAATAGCATTTCTTTGCATCATGTGATAGGAAAGAGGAGGAATTTCAATCTGTTTAATTAATGGCATGTCTGGTACACTCGGTATTTTCCATGGAGTGATATTAATAGATGAGCTATACCAGGAGCCATCCCCAGTGGATCTCAGCTCTAATTCAAGAGCAGCTATTTGAGACCATCACCCTGTGCTTCATCCATGCAAAAATAGCACACAGTGAAGGGATTTCACTATGTTTCAGGCATGCTGAAATAAAAAAAGCCTGAAATGCTGTGCCTAAGGATCCAATGAATGATTCAGGAAAGGGTTTTTATACAAATTTCAGAGGCCTGTGGAGAAATACACTGCACTTTCCAGAGGTGTGGGTGCTGCTGGCAGAACTGTCTGGTGATCAATTTTACTGATCAGGATTGAGGCACAGGGAGCTGAGGTATCTCAGCAGGGAGTTTGGCCTTAAAAATACTGCAGTTGGGGTTTTTATTGTTTTAATTTATCTTATCTGTGCTCTGTGAGACACTTGATAGATTTAACAACAGGCATTTCAGGCTCAATCTCCATTCTTAACTATGGGTTTTCAGTCTCCCAGCTGTGTGTTTGAAACAATGCCATGAAAAGAAGGCATCCAGCCAAACACTGGCTGTCATTTTACAGCACAAAATGTAAGATTGTGACACGGAAATTGTCAAACTAGTGTTTGGATAATTTATGAGTAATTGAGATGAGGGGAGAAAAGGAACTCTGTGATTATCAGGTGGTGTGGGATTGCAGACTTTGTTCTAGACTTGAAGATTGTGATTATCCCTAAAACTAGGGCCTGGGAATGAGGGCAACTTGGAAGTGAAGGATTCAATAGCAGGAGACTGAGGCTGGCATTTTAATCTTAGTTTTAAGAAATTAAGCATAAAGTATGAAGCCTATACAAGTCTAAAAGCCCATCTGGAAGAGGAAGGAATTGCTGGATTTTGCCAGTTTGTTTCAGAATTACCAGATCTGACTGCTTTTGGACATTGCTTCTCTTTGGCTATGCATACACCCAGGTAAAAATATGTGCACAAAATTTTGATCTCAGCTTCCTACCCAATTCTAGCACACCAGATGTGTTGTATTTGTACCACACTTTTCCTTGTTGATGTTAAATGTTTACACCTGACTCAGGCCATTTGTACCTGCCAGTGTTGACTGGGAGCAGTTCTCCTCAAATGTCAACCTCACATGCTCAAACCTGCTTTTATTTCTGATCTTTAAGAATTTGTGGCTTTCAGAAATGTGATTTGGGGAGAACAGTACAATTACCTTTTAGCCTTGGGGGTGAACTACTTGCCAGGGTTTCTGTTGAATTACTAAGTTTTTAGTCAGTTCCTTTCAGCCTTCTGCTGGATGATTTTTCTGGAGCAAAGAGAACAGCAGTGAAATTTGTGCCTTTAGGTGTTATGGTTGCTCTGTATGTTGACTTTTACCTTAAAGCTAATGTTTTTCCTAAAAACTGAATGTTCATCTGAATGCTATGGTCAGATGATTATTTGATATTCCCCCTCCCCATCCTGTGTGGGGCTGTCTCCATGTGAAAAACAGCAATGCCTGGAGATAGGAAAATTATTTCACAGAAGGCAAAGAAGCCTTTTTATTTCCCTCATTTAGGTACATAATGAATTATTTTTGTTAAATAAGTAAACTGGGGGTCAGATCCTGTTGTCTTGAATGAATATTTATTCTTTGGATTCAAAAGCACAGGCTCATTTTCACCTGTGAGTTTGGTGATCTGGCCTAAAATTCCAAGTTATTCCAAGAATTCAGGTTTAGTGGTGACAATAATTCCTCAGTTCTCATCATTGCAGAGAAGAGGGAATGTCTGTCTAGCCATGTGCATATTTGTGTTTTGGTTTTGAATGTTGTTTTCTTTTTTTTTCTTTTTTTTTTTTTTTTTGCAGCTTCTTAGTAATCTTGCCCAGGGGCAAATGTTAGTGGCAGCTGACAGGGGTTTTTGAATCTAGATTGTTCAGGAAATGCTAGAGGCTGAAGCAGAGAAATACCAAATATTTCTATATGTATATGAGCAATACAGAAACACCAGAATTGGACAAAACTGCAGAAAAGTATTGCATATTTACTTTAAGTAAAAACATTGTTAGTCACAGGATTTTAAAGCACACCAAAAGAACCCTGCTTGCGTAACAAGTGCTTTTTGAGGCAGCAAAGGCATGGCACACCAAGAGCAGTTCCTGCTGGCATTCTCTGTGTCTGGAGGTCTGTTTTTGGAGTAGAAATGGAAATGCTGTAACTTTCCTAACTCATTTTTAATTAGTTTCTTTAAATAATTGTAAGCAGAGACTACTTTTAGCCAGCACGAGTCAGGTTTCTTCACGGACTCTTATTGTTCCTTCGATCACTAAATCACGGAAATTTTTGCTGAAACTAACCCTGAAGATTCAATACACAAAACCAAAAGGAGTTGAAGATTGGACATCTGGGATTCTAAATTCATGGCACTTCAAGGATGTTGGAGTAACCAGAAGATACAGACGAGATAAAGGCCTGGAAAGCTGTGGACTCTCTGTCTGAGAAAATGATGACAAAAGGACTTAAAGTGTGGGCCAAATGAGCATGAGTGAAAAAGAGTGAAAAGAATGAGTGAAAAATCAATACCCAACAGAGGAAAGAGCACTAATTAATAAAGGGAATTATGTAATTTGGAACCAGGAATAATTTTGGTCTTTGCAAGAAATGTATAAATGAGTGGAAAAGTTTTGCACCAGCCTCAGTGTGGAGGCTGAAAATCTGACACCACCACACTCACAAATCCTGGCTAAGAATCAAGCCATGCCTGACTTGCTAACACAAAAAAAAGACAGTGTTAGAGAGGGTCGTATAATCCCTGACATTTTCATAGAATCTGGGTAACCACCTCATTTTTGAAAAGCCTGGGCAGGGAGGAGGCCTCGGGAGGGTTTAGCTTGTGCTAAAACCGTGCCTAAACACACAGGTCAGACCTCTCTGTGACCACCCATGCTGAGATGTGGTTGGCTCCTTGGAAGGCGTGAGAAACCACCTCCTCCACCAGTTCTGTAATTCTCAGGAGCACAGAACTCACTTCCTATCTCTGCCACTGCAATTTGGCATCAAACCTACAAGCAGTCACAACAGGGATCGAGGATTTTATCTCAGGTATGAAGTGTAGTTCTTCCCTCTCAGGTTTTCATTCTCCCGTGTTGTGGTGTTGTGAGGTTCCCCAGGACGAGGTGAGAGATGAGGATTTGACTCCAAGGTCTCAGAGGGCTGATTTATTATATTATGATATTATATATACTAAAACCATACTAACAAAAGGGAAAGGAGACATCAGAAAGCCAGAAAAGAATGAATGAATGATAAAAACGTGATAGACTCAGAGAGTCTGACCCAGCTGGCTGTGACTGGCCATTAATTAAAAACAATTCACCTGCTGGGGAAACAATTCTCCAAATCACATTCCAGAGGAGCAAAACAGGGAGAAGCTGAAGCTTCCCAGGAGAAGAAATCCCGGCGAAGGGATTTTTCACAAAATATCACAGCGACACCCTTCTGCTTTATTAAGTGTAAATATCCACCTCCTCAGAGTGGAGTTAATAAACCCAGCCCTCTTCTTGAATTTAAGGCATGCCTGTTCTGCAGCTTCAGTTCAGTTTAGTTTAGGTGTGTAATCTCAATTTATTACACGTGGTGAGAATTAAGAAGCACAGTCAGGGCAGTGAGATTTTTGCTGTAGTGAGTTTTGCAGTGCACTGCCACTCCGGGGTTCGTTTCCAGGTTTAGCACAAAGACCCTTCAGCTGCCATCTGCAGCCCTCCATCCCAGGTGTGACTGCTGATCCCAAGCCAGTACAGTAAAATCCCATGTAAGAATCCCACAGCCCTTTTTAGAATGCCTTAGCTATGCCAACAGTTCATGTATAAAGGATTGTATGGGCCTAACTGAGCCTTTCATACAACAGAGGGATTAAAGATGACAAACCAGACATATTAATGCAAGTAATAATTTTTTTTTCTAATTTATGATGGTGATGAGACTAAAAGACTTTAATTATAATTGTCCAGACTGTGAAGTACAGACACAGGTTTGATTAAAGTCCCTGCTGCCTAGGCCAAGATCTTACAAACAGGTTTTAGGTCTCCTTTAGGTTTTACAAATAGTCACTGAAATCTTGGTTTCAGTTGTCATGAGATACTGCAGGCTCTCTTAAACAGCAAGATTTTAATTTCATTTTTAGCAACAAGACCTGAGGGCTCTCTGGCTTCCTGGGACACCCCACATGCCTGTGCATGTGCAGTCAGCTTTCTCATTAAAAGACTAGGAGCAGTAAAAAAGTAGAATTTTGAGAAGTGGGTCTAGAACTATATACTGTGACAGGCTGGATGGCAAAGAGGTTTTGGTCTTCTTCCTGGGTATTTTTTTTTCTTTTAGTTCTAGTTATTTTTTCATCTGGATTTGAAGCTGGGAGTGATTTCTTTCTGGGATTGTGCTTGCCTATCTTGTGGAATTTACCCTGGTGGGTGGCAATGCTGCCTTTCTAGAAAAGAGGTAACACTTCTTTTGTACCTTGGACCTACTGTGTAATTAGTTAATGTAGGTGAAACCATCTGATGATGGTTTCTTTTTTTTTAAAAAAAGCTACAATGAGATCCTCCAGAATTTGTAGCCTCAGAGAAGTCATGGGTGAGTGTTGCTACTACTTTCTCTCCTGAGAGTCTGACAACAAAGGACAAAATGCTCTGCTGTGTGCAAGTCTGATGGCTTTTCCTGCAGGGTTTCCTGGAAAACTCCCATTTTGGAGCAAGAGAAGCCTTTTTCTAAACCGCCTATTGCAGTTGTTAAGCCTTTAGGTCAGTGCTATCCTGTATGTATTTATCAGACCCCTAGAGGTCTCTTTATTTCTGTAATTTCAGTTATTTTACCCAGAAGGAGCTCTGAATCCTTTGAAACTTACACAACCATATCTGAAAGCAGTGTGAAATAAATGTGGTTCCAGACTCCGGTATTGGCTATTGCTTTAAATCAATAACTAGTTTGACTCTGAATGGAAAAAAGGACAAAAAAAAATCCAAAATAAGCTTTATTGCAAGAAAAGTATTGTCTTATTGATACAAATGTTCAAGAGACAGCTTTTTTTCTTAAAACATCTCTTTTCAAAATCCCCAAACTCAACAAGAGAGTAGAAAAATCACTGAGTTTAACTTGGTGTAGTCTTTGGTCAGCACCTACATGCAACTGGAACAATCCTGGATGTACTTTGGCTATTTTCACATGTGAGATTCTGTTGCATAGCCAGCGACAGGCACCAGCTGCCACAGAAAGCACCACTGAGACATAACACTTAACACATTACAGTACAAAATGTAAAAAGAAAAACAAAACCAAAAAAAATCACTTAACTAAAACTCAAGTCATTGTACCATCATCTTTCTTACAGAACAAGCTATGATAAAATGAGGCATGTATAACTACAGCATTAATGAGATTTCTAACAAATGAACTTCAAATGCATAACTTTCCTCACCCGCTCTGCAATAACTGAGTTTGCAGGTGTGGCAGTCCTGACACAGCACTCAGGGCTCAGGAAATGCAGCCTAGTTTCGAGCCAGCACCAAACAGGGTGAAACATTCTCTTCTGAGAGACATTTCCTTCAGCTGCCTGCAGGAGTTAATGCCACTTTGTGGAGCACCCTTTCTGAGCATGAGGAGGGGCTGCCTGTCTTGGCTCATGAGGTCACTGAGGGAAGGGCAGCACAGTTTGCTTCTGCAGCTCTAAGGGGAATAAAAACAGTCCAGGTATTTTGTTACAGGGCTTGTGCCTCCTCCACCATTTGTGGGTGATTCAGAACACAAACCCACTGAGCTGCTGTGAAATAGGCTCTCTGCAGAGGCTGAAAGTGTGATACTTCTCCTCTATAACTTTTTCCCCCCCCCTTTTTTTTTATTTAGTTCTCATTTGCAAGAGCACTTCAGAATATCCTACTATGTGAACAGTTTACAATCTCCCACTTCATAATATCCTACTGCACTGATCTTTCAGCTCTGATATATTTTAGAATTACTTATAAACTGGAAGCTGGTCCAAGTAGAAAAGAAAGTCTTTCAAATCTACTTCTTTTTTCCTTGATTACCAAAGTTACCTCTAAAATGTTATACCTCAAATTTATAAAACTACAAAAAACAAGCAAATTTCCCTTTTTGCTTACATAATTTGTTATTTTCTCCATATATTACTGCATTAAAAATAAATAAACTTCTATAATTTTTTTTTCATTAGGAACTATAGCAAAATACCCAAAGACTGCTAACAGGGAAAAAAAAATAGCTCACATATTTGTGCCATTTAGTGCCATATGATGACTTCTTGAACTTTAGCTTTTTAAATATACTTTAAATCGAGGTTATATAAAAGACACAGTAACCATGATTTGCCCTTGTAAATAGAAGTTTTGGCAGTGGCAGAGTTTTAAGTCACCCTCCTGAAAGGGTGGCTCTGCAGTCTTGGCAGCATGGAAAGGAAGGGCTCTTCCCCACTGCCTTCCTCCCCAAAAACACACTTTTCCAAAGCAGATTTGCTTTGAAAAGCATATGTTCTTGGGTGTGTAGACACAAAAAGAAGTGTCTGAAGACCAGGACCATGGCTAATAGAGACGCACCCACAGCCTCAGCCTGAGGGCCTCTCCCTTCTCCCCCCGGAGGTCGCCGTCCTCGTGGCTGCTCCCCAGCTGCTCCATCTCCTTCTCCTCGGGCAGGGCCATGCTGGTGATGTCCAGGGCGTGCAGCCCGGGTGCTGCCCTGCCCCTCACGGCGTGCAGGTGGCTGGCGCCATCCCTCAGGAGCATCCGGAAGGTTCCGCGCGCGTTGCCGCGGGCGATGGCGTAGCGCGCGCGGCGCCTGAGGGCCGGCAGCAGCGCCACGATGGGCTCCCGGCTGCCCAGCCTGGACATGGCCACCCTCACCTTCAGGGGACTCTCCGTGTCCAGGCTTCCCCAGCTCAGCTGCTCCAGCTGCAGGAGGGAAGAGTGTTTAGAGCAGGGGAGAGGAATGGGCAGGGTAATGAGCAGCTCTGGCCTCCATTCCCCACGACTCGGCCTGCAAAGCCTAAAGGCCTCAAGCAGGCCTTGCAGAGCCTCCGAAGGCTCCGACTTCAGGAGATTTTGAGAACCTGTTTAACTTCATGCTTGCAAAGAAGCCATGTAGAGGAGTGTTATGAACAGGTGTTTGAGATCACTTAAAAAAACCATCAGGGTATCAGCAAAAGTCAGATTTATATTTCAAGGTGAGGCAAGATGAAGATTTCTCAGATTGCACTGCAGCCTGGAAAGGGGGGAATGCACCACCACAAGGAGAAACCTGTTCTTGTTGGTCATAATGTTCTTGTGACCAAAACAAACAACAGAGAAATGTGTTTCATAACACTGCATGGAAATTCCCTGACACCTTTGCTGAAAATTCCATACTCTAACACTATGTAAAGCAATTAAAAATTCATAGTGAAAATAAGGAAAAGTTTAGAACTGGAGCAAGTAATGCAGTGCTTTAAATACTTGAATCCCATAGATGATGATAGTGCTTAAAAAATGTTTGTTTTTTCACATAATTTATGGATGTCACTTTTACTGCCTAGAGAGTTCTAGAAACTGACAAGGTTAATGATATTTAAAAAGTAATAACAAGATGTAAAAATTACAAACTAGATATGATTTCCTGTAACTTACCTTTTTAAGCTCACAAAATGCAGCAAGAAAAAAATCAAATGTGTAATTCTCTAAAAACTTCATCAATTCTGTGAATACTGGACTTCCATCAGCCAGGTCTAACCCCCCACCTCTATGAGCTACTACAGAACACCAAGACTAAAATGATCTTCTGCAAGATCTGTCCCAGACTATAAATGCTGTCCAACCCCCTCCTGGCAGCAGAACATGCTGTAGAAATGTCCAGTTCCCCAGGTCACTGTAATTAAATGAGAATTATTCCCTGAATGTACTCCAAGGAACTAGACCACATCTCACACTAGAAAAGAATCATTGCAAGCTTCAGAAACTTCATCCTTTCACAGCTGTTGATGCATTTCCTATTGTCAAATTATTACTGCCAGCAGGACCTAGGTGAGGCAGGGGGAGAAAAGGAGATTTTCACCCTTGGATGTGACCTGTTTAAAATATTTCCTCTATTTAGTGCTGGTGTCACATCGTAAAAATTACTGCTAGTGTCAGATAGAGAAACATTACAGTGGTTTTTTATCCTGATACATACAGTGTGAGCACTTCTCTTCCTCCTGCTGTCTTTTTTGGAGTAGCCATTGATTTTGCACTCATAACACACTTCAGGGGACAAAGTATTCTCTCCATCAGCGTCTCCATCCAGTGGCAGGTACTGGCCTTTGTTAAATCCCATCCCTGAGACACAGTGTCTATGGAATGAAAACATGTGTTTTAGTCACTCCTTGCAGTTTTATGAACTGTCCCTGCTAAATGGAGTGTGTGCAATCTGTGCCACAGTGTCTGCATCCCCCTTCCTTGCCCTTTCCTCAGCAGGAGGGCTGTGCATTAATTTCCCCCACACTAGAGTGGCTTACTGAGGGAACTGCAAACGCTGGCTGAAGGCTTTTAGCCTAATTTTCGTTTACAAGTTCTGCAGAGAAACCTAACAAAGCCAGCCTGCCCTGTACCAGAACAACGTTAATTTGTGTTTAATGCTCTGGATTGATCAGTGATACTGAAACCCCTTAATTATCTCAGTACACATGGTACCTATGCTTATGCATTATCAATCCCCACTCAGCAGGTCTGTGAAGGAGTTCATGTGCTGATAATGGGGGGAGAAAGCAGAACTTGTTTAACATTATTTATGTGGTACATTTAAAATTAATGGGGTGTTGCATGTACAGACATTCTTTTTTTTCCTAGTTTCTGGATATTTAGCCCAAAACTAGAAAGGACTTAGCAGCTTGTCCTTAATTTGCACCTCTGCACCTTCTGAATGTGTCTTTGGTGAAAAGCTGTGTGGAGAAACTCACCCTTGTCCAACTCTGTAATAGCCAGGTGGGCAGCCACAGAGATAACCCCCCTCAGTGTTGGAGCAGCCGTAATTGCAGGGGTTCTTGGCAGAAGAGCACTCATTCACATCGTGGCAGGCATGGGAGAACTGGTCATAGGAGAACCCCGAGGGGCAGACACACCTGTAACTCCCCAGGGTGTTGTAGCAAGAAGCAGACCCACACATGTGAGGATTGGAGCATTCGTTTTCATCTGGTAAGCAAACACAAAAATATTGGTGTTTTCTACTCTGAGAGACAACAGGTCAGCATGATACAACTAAGAAATCAGAACAGCTGCAAGTCCCAGGGCTCTCCTGCATCCCTGACCTCATCATCCCATGGACATTTGGTTTCTAAAAGAGAAAAGGAGTATCATCTTCACTTGTGGATGCTAAAATATAGCAAAGATGACACCTCCAGTCAGTGTGACTTGATTTAGTTTCAGGCCAAAAAAAAAAAGAAAAAAAAAAGAAAAGGAATATTGTGGCATGGAAAGTTGTTTTGGTAGCTGGAATCTTGGTTATTTTATTACTCTCACCAAGATATTTCTCTAAAACCTGTAGGTTTTCCTCACCAAGTTTTCCTCACCTCAGTTTTCCTCACCAAGACCACTAGTGAATGCTTTGCCATTCTTGCCTGCAGTCACTTGGAGGGAGATTCTTTTGAGGACTGTGATTTACAGAAACTTTAGCTGGTTTGGGGTTTTGTGGGAGCTGTTGATTGTGGGTTCTGTCACTCCTGCCCCAGTCCTTTGCTCTCTCTGCTGAAGAGCAGTATTAAGCCAGGAGTGATCATGGTGATTGGGACTTCAGAGAAACTGGCTGGTGTGCTACTTAAGGTTAAAATGGGTCGAATGAACTAATTTTTATGTATAGAATCAGAACAGAAAAGTCAGCCTAAATGAAATGTACGGCAGTGCTCACATTATGATTATGATATAATTGACAAAAAAAATCATGAAAACAAACCTGAAAAGGTAAATATTTTGTATTGGTCTTTATGAAAAGCACAGGGTGACATTGTTTCTGTGTGTACTGGTTTTTATTAACACAAAAAAATCCCACATTTCGTTTTGTATAGGACATAGCTTACTTCAAGTGATGGACTGAATGAGCTAAATCTAAACAGAACTCCCGAGCTTCCTAATTTGTACCATTCTCTGCATAAAGAACTAATGCTGGCCTTAAGACTGTATTTTGGAATAAGGAAATCCTTAATGGTTTTGTTGATCTTTTTTTCTCACCATTTGCTTTAGATGCTATTCTGTAGCATTCTTATATTGCTTATGGTTTTTTATACTTTTTTGTGGGGTTTTTTTTTAATGACAGGTATGATTTTTTAATGCTTTTTTTCTCAGCAGAGGTATTTACATTGATACTTTCCAGAATTCAATGAACATTCAATGATGGGGATTTTTCACAGAAGAAACAGGTCAGAATTTAGACCTTTCTAGGAAAGCTAACTGTCACAGTGAGTTTCAAAAGGCTGAGTGTGTTTTCTTGCTACCTCCTGTCTTTGATTTACACTGGGAGTAGTACATGAATGGAAGGAGTTGGAGACAGATACACAAGGTTTTTGTTGAACTCCTAGTTCTCTGCTCATTCTTGCCCTTGCCTGGTGTTGTCCCTACAAAAACTCTGATACATTTGCTGTTGGTTTCCTTACCAACACACTGATTCCACTGGTAGTGCTGGATAAATCCTTGTGGGCACCCACATCTGTATCCACCCAGGATGTTCTGACAGCCATGCTGGCACCTATGGTTTCCATCACATTCATCCACATCTGTGTGTTCAGGAGGGAAGCAGAGCATGACACAGGATTACACTCACTGCCCAACACTGCTGGATCAGAAGCTTGTTATGACCCAGCCGTGAGGTCTGGCAGCCCAAGAAGCCAAATCTGGGCTGGGCTGAGCCCAGCATGGGCAGCAGGGCAGGGGGGATTCTGCCCCTCTGCCCCTCAGGCAGAGCCCACCTGCAGAGCTGCCCCAGCCCTGGGCCAGCCGAGGAAGGAGCTGGAGCTGCTGGAGCCAGGCCAGAGGAGGCTCCAGGATGGGCAGAGGGATGGATGGAGCAGCTCTCCTACAAGCACAGACTGAGAAAGTTGGGGATGTTCAGTCTGGAGAAAAGAAGGTTTCAAGGAGACCTCGAAGGCCCTTCCAGTGCCTAAAAGGGTACAGGAGAGCTGGAAAGGGCAGGTAGTGATGGGACAAGGAAGAATGGCTTTAAGCTGAAGAAGGGTAAATTTAACCTGGATATTGAGAAGGAATTGTTCCCTGGCAGGGTGGGCAGGGCCTGGCACAGGGTGCCCAGAGCAGCTGGGGCTGCCCCTGGATCCCTGGCAGTGCCCAAGACGAGGCTGGACATTGAGGCTTGGAACAGCCTGGGACAGTGGGAGGTGTCCCTGCCATGCCAGGGGTGGCTCTAAGGTGGGCTTTAAGGTCCCTTCCAATTCAAGCCATTTTGTGGTTCTATGACTTAGGACAGAGGAGCACTGTTGTAAGATGGAGGGACCATGAAGGTTTCTCTTTTTGAAAGCCAGGAAGTCCATTGATGTCCAGTTCTTTCCATCAATAATCTGATTTTAGTTCTTGAACCTTTTCAGTACCTAATTTTGGAGAATAAACACTATTCCCAGCAATCCCACATTGCTGCTTTAGCATAATACTTAGAATTTTAGGGGTTTTGTAATTTCAGTTTTAAATCAACCACTTAGAGATAGTCTTTTAGTTTCCTGAGACATATTTTAGTGTTTGAATGTCAAATCTGGATGTCTTTGCAATAGTAAATAAAAGCCACATAAAAAGTCTCTGAGACAAGTGTTAATAAAAGGTGATAGCCACAACCATCCCACCTTCCAAATTCTAAAATCCCAGACATCTTAAATTGTATCTGCCATAGGAAATAAGTAGATTGTAAGCAACCTAATTTTTACGGTATAGTATGCAAGTTGAGTAGAAAATAAAAAATAATTCTTTGTTTTATATGCACTTTATGAGAACAAAGTAAACTGGCAGGAGATAAATCTTAGTAGAACTTCTAGCTGCATATATTCTGCACCACTGTTCTAGAAATAGGCTCTAAATATCAATTCCTCTTTTAAATGCCCTGTCAGAGTTGTTGGTATTTTGAGAGGCCATTTCTTCATGTATGCTCTTGCATTTTTAATTCTCAGCAGCCAGGTGGCCCTGTACTGCCTTTTATTTTCTTCTTTGCTCAATACCTGAGGCCCACTGAGAAGTCTGGAGCTCTCAAATAGAGATTTCCTAACTGAGGCTTCCCTTTGGGCCAAAAGAGAGGGATAAAGCTCATCAATATAACCTGTTATAATTGTCTTTCCGAATGCAGTGAATTAGCCTTCTCATTGGGTAACTCTGTGGTGGGAGAATTAAGCACAGAATTTAAAACTAATCTAATTAGAATTAGCAAAAATGAAAATTGTAGAGAGATTCTCTTTAGACATATGAAGACATAAATGTAAAAAAGCCCCACAACTACTATAATTTTAGATGCATAAACCTATGTGAAGCTGAAAACAACTTTTGAAGAATTCAACTAAACAATCATCTTTTTATCTTATTTTCTGTAAAAATTACTTGAAGCAATATGTTCTTGCAATCAGTCTACAATCAGTCTAATACTTACAATCAGTCTAATACTTTCCAATTTCTTTTTGTTATTACTTTTACTGTGGCTGGTGCTCTGTTTTCTCTGTCTTTAACATCAAATGGTTCACTAGAAACTGAAGTAAGGATTCACACCATAAAAAAATCTGACTGTTCCTAGTTACCTTCACAGTTTAATCCTGTAGAATCCAGAGAAAATCCCCTTTGACATTCACAGGTAAAACTTCCAGGAGTGTTTTGGCAGATTCCTTTTGATCCACACAGTGATGGACGAGAACCACATTCATTGTTATCTTCAAAATAAAGAAGAAATAGAAGATTGGTTTACCTTGTGGTATGTTTGGACATGTTCACGTAACATAAAAACAAAATCCAGAAAGGTGCAGCATTTTATTTTGTACCTTTTCATTTTCAAATGGCACATGAACTGAAGACTCATACAGAGCTATGAGTAATTAATTAATTGGAAGTGTTAGTGGTAGATCAGTTGTGATATGAGTGTGGTATGTAGTTGCTGATATTGGAAAAATGCTGCCCTTTTGTCCTGGCTGAAGTAAAACAGTTTCAGTTGGCAAGATTTATACATATACTTAAGATCTGAAGACATCTGTATCAACTAAAAAAAGAAAATGCAGTCTGGTTTTGGTTAACTACATTTTGAATGAGATTTTAATAATTCACCCTTTTGTCTCCATGTGGTTATACTTAGAACACAATAACATATATTAAATATGTACAACTCTTTACTAACCAAGAAAACAGAAATAGTGGACAGACTGGATAGACTCATTTTTTCTTTAGCTGTAATTGCTGCTTTTCAAAATCTGTTTTCTGCCCTCTTGACACTATTGCTCTGCATAAAGAGCACAAAAGACAGTTGAGAATATTGTTCTTACAGAAAAACTTATGAAACAAAACCAATGTTTTTCTTACCAATACAAGCTGTGTGATGTTGTGTAAAACCAGGTGGACATTTGCATGTGAAGCCTCCAAGGGTGTTGACACAGAGAAACTGACAATTGTGTTGTTTGGTTTGACATTCATCAAGATCTGAAAGTAAGAGATGTTTTGTCTTAAAAAAGTCAACAAAGAGGCAAATTTAATAAAATTTGATAAACATACCACACTTCAAAACCATTTCCTTTTAAGTTAAGTTGTAAGCAAATTAAAAGGTATTGTGTATAACCTTCTTACCTTTACATGTCTTTCCATCTTCCTGAAGGACATAGCCCCGGGGGCATGAGCACTGATAGCTCCCTTCTGAGTTCTTGCAGATAAAATTGCATGGTCTGGGGGACTGGGAGCACTCATCAAGATCTAATGAGAGGAAAACATTAAGTTACCTTTTGTCCTCATCTCTCTGACAGAAAGATGTTTGCTACACTGCACAAGGTTTTAGAGAAAAATGCTCATAGAAGAAAGCCCCCCATTTACATTTTTTCAGGGCTCCTATTCCTTTCTCTATGAATGTGTTGCTGTGGAATTTATGTGGGGCTGCTACTACCACAACAAACTGTCTTGAAGGAGTAATACACGAAAGTGAGAGTGGCATTGGTATTTTCATCTAAGCAACAAATATTTACTTTTTGGTATTCTATGGTATACTTCTACCTGCAAACCAAAAATAAAGTGGGAAAAATGTAGAAGTGAAGTAATGAGACGGTTTAAAATTGGTTGCACAGCTTTAACCAACTTCAGTGATCATTCTACTGCAGGAATACTGCCAGCAGAGCTTGTTCCTCCTTTTCCTCAAATGAAACACAAAACCAGAAATGCATATTAGGAAAAGAAATAAAGGACATGCGATAAAAGAGACAAAAAAAAATGTTTTGCAGCAAGTGTTTACAAAGGTTGGTACATCACTGTGTAACAACTGAAAAAAATAACTGATGATTACTTCAACTGATGATTAATTAGTGAATCTTACCATTACAAGACGTGCCAGTTATGTCAGTGGTATAGCCAGCTTTGCAAAAGCACCGGAAGGAGCCCATGGTGTTAATGCATTGCCCATTCCTGCACAGGTTTGGCAGGACCTTACACTCATCAATATCTGTATAGAAATTATTAAATATGTCATGTCTCAGTTTTAAATTCCAGTTTTTTCTTCTCTTCCATTTTTGAAGTTCCTCATCATCATGCTTCTGACAGGAACTTTCTCCCTTCTCCCTCTTTAAAAATCGATCTGACTCCAAAGCCAAACATCTTTCAAATTTCATTTCTGTTCTTTGTACCAACACCTTCCTGCTGTTTCACTGGGTAATCAGATTCCAGTTTTGGTAACTCCAAATAAAAGCCCATACAAGAGAATTTTCTTACAACTACTTCCATGTTGAAAATTACAACCAACATTAAAAAATACACATTAGCTTCTTACTGTGTCGAAATACTACCTACAAAGCATTGTGAGATCATTGTTAAATGAGATGGTTGCTGCCTTTGCAACATGTCCAAATTTCCAGCAATACAAAAGCTTTGGGATCATTTCTAGCTTTTAGTTACTGGCTGGTACTTCCAACCAGATCCTAATCCTGATATTCCTGCCCAATTGATCTGTTTGCAGCTACTGCCAAACATGCTTTTAATTTCTGCTCTCTCAGTATTATTTGAAAAATCAAACTCAGTTGTTTAACAGGAAATTCTCCAAAGGAACTTCAAAGAGAGTTCTGCATTTCCTTAAGCATACGGGCATATGCTTTTCCCCTTTTCTTCCTCTTTTCATCCCTGCAAATACCTCTTCCATCTGTGGTGTAGCCTGATCCGTGTGGACAGAGTTTCTTGTACTGGGTGGTTCCAGGCAGGGGGCAGAGCCTGCACTGGTTCCCCCAGCCCCGGCCGCCGTCACAGCAGCACTCAGACCTGGTGACAAGGCTCTGGCTGCTGGAAGCCATCTGGCACATGGTCTGCAGAACTTCAGCGAAGCAAAACCCCTGGCGATTGTCTGAGAGGGAGAAGGAGAGAGGCTGGAATAGGGAAGGGGATAAAGATCTGCTCCATTAAGCATCTGGTGTATTATTCTGGCTCTCTGTCAATACATGCAAGCAGTAGAAGGTCCATCTTGATTTAGCCTTTTAGAATTGTTGTGTGTTCTGGTAACATGCTGCCATTCCAAATATATCCAAGACACCCCTAATGTTGAGTGTCTGCATGAACTCAGTAAGAGTTCTGCTTCTAGGAAAGCTGTGCTCCTCGTAGTAAAACAGGCTGAGAGCAAACTGAGCTTCCACTGAGCTGCCTATGTTGTGTTTGCATTTCAATGATTTATTTGGAGTGGGGTTAGAAGTTTGTTTTGTTTGTTTGTTTAACTGGCCAAAATAACACATTTGATCATCTAATTATCCTGCTGTGGTTTAAATAAAAAATCCTTACAATTTAAAAGTGTATATGTAACTCATTACTTTTTCATTGATACTCCTAGATTTTGTTCGGAAAAAAACCAGAATTGTATGCCTTTATTGTTGGTATGCCCTTGTATAAATCTATTTTAATTTTTAAACTTTTTGGTTAATGCCTACCAATAATGAAAGGGGAGCAAAGTAAGTCATGGGGCTTCTACCGGTTACCTTCCAACAGGCAGCTGAGGAGGAAAGAAATCCCAGTTTCCAGTGCTACTACAAACTCGAAATCTTCCATATAGAAGATAAAATCTCTTCTATCTGCTATGTCACTTGTCTTATTTTTTGATTAAAATGGAGACACTGTCAATTACTGATCTGAGAATCCTTTTGTTTTTAAATAAAAGGTTTTATTTTTTCTCGCTCAAAGCCAATAGTGATCCCTCAAAATGTGTAAATGTATCAATACTCAGCTGACCATCTCTTTTACAGATTAGAAGAATCTGTAAATTTCTTACAAGAATTAGGCAAAAGGCAAACTTTGGCTTTACAAAAGACTTACTTTCTCCACCTGGTAACTTAACTTTTTACATCAAATAAAGCTGTCCTCACTTAAAGTGTCAGTTCTGTGAAACAAAATATTTGCTGTAGTAATTTGCAAGACTGCAGATTTCTGTTCTCCCAGACATGGATATCGTGCAGGTCTTTAGGGACATTATGACCTAAAAAACACATAAATCCTTTGTCCCCAGTTTGAGATGTGGATTGAATTTTAAGGTCAGTGGAATGAAAAGGTTTGCACTATGTGTTTAAAACAATGTAATCTGTGACTTAATGCTTGTGCTACAATTCAGAAGAAATTCTGTGTTTCTGCCAGACCCATTTTTCATTGTAATTTCTAACCCAGGAAACCTGAAAGAAAAAGTAGCAAAAAGCAAACCTCCCCAAGGCAGAAAATAACAGGAAAATTACATATTAAATATAGAAAAGCAATGATGACCTCCAAACAGGGTATTTCCTTGGCATTAATGACTGGCTGGGGTTAACAGACTGCAGTTTTCTCTTCCCATCTGGTTGTAATCCTCAGGAAATACTCCGTACATCAACATTATTGCTTTGCTATGAAGTCAGCACACTCCTCATAACAATTTAGAGGGAGCTGGTTTTACAATAACAGCATAAGATAATTATGCTTTTTTTCATGCAAGAATACGTAAATAAATAAATACACCCTTTCAGTACTGTATGTACACCTGAACACTGGTCAAGAAAAAGTAAATTCTTGCAGGTGTGTTTGACTCCAAAAAAGGGAATGATGAATTCTGTGGTGCAAATGACAAATATGTATGTATTAAAAAGAAAATACAGGTTGATGAACCAAAAATCTTCATCAGCATTTATCTTGCAGGCCTGCCTCAAAAAAAATTCTTTCAATTTTCTGGTAAAATCACAGTATTTTATGTCTGAATTAAAGGTGCAGAAATTCAGATGCATAGTGCTGAAGATCACATTCTGCATAAGCAAACACTCAATTTTACTCCGCATCCATTTTTAATTATCTCAAGGTGATTAAATTCTCCTTCTTTAGAAATCCCAGTATTTTGTTTACATTTATGTCCTGTGGAACTAAGACACTTCTATGTGAGGCCTGATTGCTACAAGCTATTAATTCCTATAATAATCTAATAATATTTAATAATATTATTTAATATTGCATCATTATTTAACTAAGAAGTACAGTTTTTAATTTCTGTGTATATGAGAGCTGATAGGTTTTCAGAGGCCTAATTTTCTCTCTACATTTACCCTGCAATGTGAGATGGAATCTGTACAGGAGAGACATTTACCAAGACACTCAATGCCTGATGGGCTGGACAGGAATCCTTCATTACATTCACATCTGTAGCTGCCAACAACATTCACACAACGCCCATTTTCGCAGACACCTGGCTTGGAGCGGCACTCGTTTTCATCTTTACAAAAAAGATAACATCAGTAACAATTATAACAGTAACAGAAAGCAGTAGGAGCAAAAATATAATTACATCGACAACAACCACAGCAGTTCGTTACAAGAAAATAAATCAGAATTTCTGGAATTCATTAAATATTCAATGTAGCATTTGAAAAATATTTTCAAGATGTGGAAAAATCAACTGAATAAGCCTGGAAAGGGCTTTCATAGGAGCATTATCCTATTTCATTCCTTCTGTACTTCATCCCAGGACAAAAGCTTTACTTGCTTCACAGCTTATAACACGAAGCAGAAAACACAGCAAAGCAAGTTGCAGTCACAACATTTACCTGGTAAGTAAAATTTAAATAAAGTTGAAATACATGCATGGTTTGAGTGACAAATCTTCACTCTGTAATCATCAAGAGTCTCTGAATACACTTGATCTCTCCCACAATAAGTCATATTCCAATCCACATAATATTTTCCTGAAAGTTTATAGTCTTCATGTAGTTTTTTTCCATAGCTAATGGCACACATACTGTAAGCAATTACACAATTTTTTTTAGATGCTCACAGTAAACCTCAGGAAAACCTCAGGTTCTTCAAAGGCAGAATTGTATGCCAAAACAAAGGAAAAATTCTTGCTAATAAAGAATATTTTCTGTAAAGTAAAAAAAAATCATAAAGATTCCTAAAATAGAGTAGTCATTCTCTTGCTGAAGGAACATTTTTATAAAATACTTCTTTTTAAAACATTCATTAAGATGGGTGTTTATTTTTTTTTCCCTGGAGAATTTTGGAATGGTCCTGGTTTTTTTTCTGTATACCAGAAAAAAGTACAATTTCCTGAAATATAGCTATTGCCTTCCCCTCAACTAATTGAGTAAATGATGGAGAAAAGATGTTTGTTCACTTCCAGGATGGGGAATTGTTTTGAACTATGGTAGTTTCCATACCCTTCATCCTTTATGGCATTTATAGGTGGTTTCAGAATCCTAGGAGACTTAATTATTTAAAGAAGTGACACATTGTTTATACTAATGCTAAAGGAAATGTAACTTTTTATTTATGAAAATCTTGCTTCCTACCAATAAACTGAGGTCTCATTTTTGGCAAATTAATTTTTTAGATGTAACAACTGTCTAAAAAATTTCTGGATTTAGCTTCAGAGCTATGAAGTTTTTATTCTTATTCATCAGTTAAAACTCACACTGAAACAAAATACAAAATTTAAGATGCTTAGTATCATTAGATATCTTAAATGTCCTTCATTAGTTATTATTTTTTGATTTTATATATATATTTTTATATACACACATATATATATACATATAAAAGAATTTTTATACTTTTTTGCTTTTGTATATTCCATTAGATGCCTTCTACACCTTCTAAGCTTTACCTGTGCATCTTTCTCCATCAGGTCTCTGGGTCATCCCAGGAGGACAAATGCACACGAAGGTACCAATCAGATTTTTGCAAATCATGCCTCTTGATTCACAGTCATGGAGACCTTCAGCACACTCATCTAGATCTGGAAAAAAAAAGTGTTTTTTGGGTTTGAACTTTCTTCCAGTAGCTCCAATTTCTGAAGAAAACTTCAAGGGAAAAATGTACAGGCTTCCCTAAGTAAAAGCACTGACGGAAAAGTCCAAAATCTATGACTATATGCAGTTATCTTGATCCTCATGAGCTGCATCATCTTGTCATGTTAAAGATGAAATTCACCACTGTGACACTTGGCTTTGCAGTCCCCATCAAGGGTTACACTTGATGACAAAACCACTAAATACTGCTTTTTTGTGAGTTCTGAAAGAGCAAATCATCACCTCCTGGGCTGTTTGCTACATTCCACTCGAGAGGATGAATGCAGGATGCACAGAAATATTTGGACTATGTGCTGGTGATGGAAGGTGGGGAGAAGTTTATACATCAGTCATTACCTTTGCACATCTTTTGGTCTTCCCTTAGCTCATATCCCACTGGGCAGGTGCACTCATAGGAACCGTAAGTGTTGATACAACGAAAAGCACACAGCAGGGGGTTCTGAGCACACTCATTGATATCTGAGCAGAGAGAAACAAAACAGGCATTCTCTACCACGTTTCAAAATAATCACCAAGGTTTCATTACACCTATGTTTCTCTTTTCAGCTAAAGTTATCAGAAAGGTAATTCAAACTATTAGCTTTTAATAACTAGAAAAAATTAATTAATGCTCTGCTTAAGAATAATGGCATAGTATAAATATATGTAGAACTACTTGAGCTTAGTATGGCAAGTTAGGGCAGGCCTATTTCAGATTTTTATTATATGTTCATATTTAATGTACTTTTGTGTGATGAGAAATGTCAGCTGCAGAAAGCAAACTAAATATGACTCATAAAATGCAACATTTTTGAGTATGCCCCACACGGGGCAATCCCACTGAGTGTGGGAAGTCCTGTGATAAACTAGAAGTTCTGATTTAAGCCATTCAGATTTCTTTTCCAATTACATATTTCAAAGCATAGAAACTTTGTTTTCTCCGAGTTATTACAGCATGAAAAACATGGCTAATGAAGTAATTTGAATGCTGCAGACTGGACAAAAAACAAAGGGAAAAAAAAAGAAAAGAGGAGGACAGGTTACCTTCACAATTCATCATTGGACCTGGCTCAAATCCTTCGTGACAGCTGCACTCAAAGCTGCCAACCACGTTAGAGCACGTTCCGTTTCCACAGGGATTGCCAATGGAACATTCATCTGTATCTGTTCATAATGAACAAATGCAGAGTGAAGAGAACTGGGACAAGCTGTGCTTTAAGTTCAAGAGTTCCAATTCCTATAACTGCACCCACCTATGCAATGCACTCCTGTGAAATCCAAGTTATACCCCATGGGGCACTCGCAGCGGAACGATCCATCAGTATTGATGCAGTGACCATTGGAGCAAATCCCTGGGCTTTCAAGACATTCATTGACATCTAAAAAGGAGGAAGATATTAATAGCCACTCAGCTGATGCATTTCAAGTCTCAAAAAAAGCATTTAAAAAAACCTAAGCACCCTATTATGTTTGTCTCAAGCCATGTACTTCCAGAAGCGTTCTTTTAACACACTTTACAGGTCAGCCTCTTGTCACCAGGAGCTGTGAGGAGTAAACTGTCACATGCTATAATATCCAAGTATAGTTTTAAGTATTAATATTTACTTTTTATATTCAGAAAAATAGCTACCTTCACGGGTATCATCAATTCCAGGAATAGTTCCATGACCATATGGGCACAGGTCCTGAAAAGCAACTGTAGAGATACATTTTCTTTAAAAAACAGAGCAAGTGAGAGACAGAATCATGACAAATGGTTGAAGTCATCCAAAAAGGACACTAGTTCAGTTCTCTACAGAGCATAACCAAGAAATAAGTATTTCTCTTTGTTTGTGGTGTCTTCCATATAATTTTACTCCTTTCGCTGACTTGAAAAATCATTCTAGAAAAAGTCACTGAGAGCAAATGCCAGAAAATCTCTCTTTCTAATGAACAAAAAGTACAACACCAATGTGCTCCTCCTTTTCCCCCAGCAACAAATTTTAAACCTTAAATGTGTACCTTCCTCTTCCTTTGGACAGAGCTCACAAGGATCACCCCATCCTTCTCCTGGCATTTTACTGCAGCAACACTTGGCCTTTGTGGTGTTGAAAGCCTTTGGCACTGAGCACTTCCCATTCTCAAAGTTGGTGAAACAAAAGCTCTGACGAGTATCTAGGAGAAGAAATCACAGTTATGCAGAGACAGAACCTTCTCCCAAATCAGACAGTGACTGTCACTGTGATAGTTTATGAAAAATCCCTTTGCCAGGATTTCTTCTCCTGGGAAGCTGGGAAGCTTCAGCTTCTCCCTGTTTTGCTCCTCTGGAATGTGATTTGGAGAATTGTTTACCCAGCATGTGAATTGTTTTTAATTAATGGCCAATCACAGCGAACCGAGCTGGACTTCCAAGTCTGTCACAGATTTTTATTATCATTCTTGTCTTAGCCTTCTGATGTCTCTTTTCTTTTTCTTTAGTCTACTTTTAGTATATAAATTTATTTTAATGTAATATAATATTATAATATAATACATCAGCCTTCTGAGAACTTGGAGTCAGATTCTCATCTCTCACCTCATCCTGGGGACCCTCACAACACCACAACAATGATTGTCTGCCCTGAGAGAAACAACGTAAGACCTGTATTTTTCATACGTTTAAAAAATCACTTAGCGATCCTCGTAAAGACACAAACTGGGAGGGGTTTCCACAGAATATCTGTTATCTTTTAGGCTGAGTGTTGCATTCCTTATCCATGAACTCACCAAAGCACCTCCTCCCGTTGTCAGACAGCACAAAACCTGTGGGACAGATGCACTGGAAACCTCCCGGGGTGTTGGTACAGGACCCAAAGAGGCAGATGTTGGGATCCTCGTTACACTCGTTAATATCTGTAAAGCAACAGAGACACCTTCACAACCTCACATGCTGTGAACCCCGTGGTCAAGGAAGATTGTTTATTTATTGATTGACTGATTGAACTGAAGCAGCTTCTAATGAAATGACCAAGAGTTAAAGCTGTAGGTTTCACTGACTCCTTCAAATTAAGAGTTTCTCACTGGCATGCACCTTCTTTTCCAAGCACCATTCTCTGCTCTTCATTATACTCAAAACAGAAACACTAAACAAATGCTTTCAGAATGTATTTCCTATAGGAACAATACTTTTCTATAAACAAAAATGTATCTATAAAACATCCAAAGATTATTTTCCAAAATCCATACATTGGGAGTTTTTTGTAATTAAAGGTATACTTTCTTCATGCTTACTGTCAGATTCTGGGACTGAAACTATAGCTAGTTATTAGCAGAGTGACACCTTTACTTGTATTTACATGCCCACATTTATATTTAGCAGTCTTTTACTGCCATTCTCATTGTGGTATTTAAAATGTATTCCTGTTCTATTCAATACTCTATAATCTATTTTTATTACTATAAGAAGACAGTTAAGATTTATTTTTTAATAGCAGTATATCATTAAATATTATATTAAATAATTATCAAAGGCATAACCTAAAGTATTAGTATTTAGTGTAAATTGTCTGTACATCCCTCACTGTACAGACAACAGACAAAGCAGGAAAAAAAATTTTAAGAGACCCTTAATTTTTCATATCTATTATTCAAAACTCTATTTTGACATATCCTCTTCTACAAATACTAAAAGAATGTATAAGCTGCCTTGCCAAGGTAATTTTTAAAAGTAATTATAATGTGAAAAATTGTGAGATGGATTTTAATAATCTTCAAAGTAGAATGCTTTTTGAGTCTTTCAGTAAGGAATATGGGAAGAACCATCACAAATGCCTGTGACTATATAAGCATTCTACAATAAAAGTCACACAGAGCTTGACCCAAGTATAGGCAGGAACAAGACTCTCTCCATGAAAATTAGCTTCATGGATGTTGAATACTCAAATTTGTAGTGCCATTTTTGCCCATATTTACTGAATTCTCTGCTGTATCAAATTTTAGAAAACTGCCCAGGTAAGAAGACAATGGAAATACAATCTTCACTATTTGGAAAATGTTAGTGGAGTGAAGGAAGAAACCAGGTGGGAGTAGTTTCTGTGATATCACTTCTGAGAAATACTACCTTGAGTCCCACTTTCAGAAATTGCTGTTAGGTACAGCACATGGACAAACCAATGCAGCACAATCTGGCATTTGACTGAACTCTGCAGTAGCTTCCCAGGCTACATTCTGTGTGAAGCCTTCTAAATCAGCTTATTTCAGATTAAATGGTAAGTAATTTCCCAGTTGCTGTGATAGCTGTTAATATACAAGCTCAGCAATTCAGCTGCATAGTAAAGTTGCTCTTTTGAAGTGCTCATTATTACTGCAATGAATGGTTTGGGCTAAGGCTCCTTCTGTGGCCATGATGGAGAGGTGACCAGCCAGACTGTGGAAGAAAACAAGTCCTTTTCCCTTTATTCCTGTACAATGAAAGGAAATATATCACATGGGTAGGTGAAAGCTAAGAATTTTTCTGTGGCCCCAGTTCTGTTTTTCTCTGCATATAATCACCCTGAGCTCACAAAGCAATCAGCCACTGCCAACCTTCACATCACAGACAGCAGTAATGGATTCTCATAAAGCTGTTTCCATACAACATCAATGGAGAGTAATGGGGAACATCTGCTGCAAGGGCTGTCAAAATATTAATCTAAGTTTTAGTGCAATCACATGTGATAATCTGGGTACTTCCTAGGAGATCTAGCTTCAGATTTTCTGGACACATGGCAGAATGACAAAAGAATGCAAGGATGCCCCTTCCATTCAGTTTGGGCAAAAATCTCTCTGGCAGTCACTGATGTTTTCAAAAACATAGGTTCTGAGAAAGTACTATAGTGGCCATAAACAGTAACAGTCCTTGAAAACAAAAAGCCTCCATTATTTTATATTCATGACTTTAGAACTGTACGTGATTTGAATTTACCTCAAACATAACTACTAATATGGAGCCAGCAGCTGCCAAAAGAAATTGTGAACTTGGCAGGCAAACTGAATATTGGTGGCATGACACAAGTGGCTAAGAGAACTCTGGGGCTTAGAAAAATAAATCCTGTTGTTCAAGACAGAAAGTTCAAAATGGTTCCTCTTCCTGCAGACACACAGATTAGGTGGCACTAAGTCAAATCTTAAATGCCCAATAAATTCACAGTATCCCGTGCTTTGCTCTGTTGGAAAAGCAATTTGTAATCTGGATTTATTTCTTGATTTCTGCCACAGCAAATCTTAGTTCAGTGTGTGACATTCAGCTCCTGAATGGCATTCAAGGCTTTAAGTGAGACCTGTATGAAGAAACTAGAACATAGGAATTGATGACTGGTCTGCTGAAACCAAATGCTTGGTTCATGCATTGACTGCCAATTTACCTTCTGTAGAAATTACTTAAATACAGTGAAAACACCTGTTACATGAATTATATTTTTTCAAAAGTCACTGAAAGGTGAAACACTTCCTTTTCCACAAGTATTTTTGTTTGCATTAATGAAGACATCGATGTTCAAAATAGAGTACTATACAGAACAAAATATTCTTCTGCATTCCCTTTAAAAATGTCTTCCTGAAGACTTTTCATACCTATTCCCTGTCACCTAAAGTCAGGAAACATTAACAACCATTAGTGTGTACAACTGCTTTCCACCCAATTAGAACCACATACAAATTCTTAAATTGTTCAGGACCAACAGTTACAACTTGCCTTACCAATACAACTTTCACTTTTTACTTCGTATCCTGGTGGACAGATGCACCTGAATGAGCCTTCCAAATTTTGGCAGGTACCAGGAGAGCATGAGCCAGGCAGTGCCACACACTCGTTGGTATCTTTGGGGAGTGGAGGAAATCAAGAAAGGTTTAGAATCTTAGAATTCTTATGGTAACAAAACATGAAAAATACTGAAGGGTTCTGTACTAATTTTCTTTTTCTAAGGCAATTAAATGCTTGAAGGCCAACAACTATTCAAAAAAAATAATGTGTTTTCAGTTAAGTCACCATCATTCTCTTTTGATACTTAGATATTCAGACTGTGTTGCTTCCCTCTACATGGGAGCTATTTCAGCTAATTTCAGCTTATTTCAGTTTATTTCAGCTCACCAGTACTTGAACATCATGTGGTTCCATACGTACCTACACAATTCTTGCCATCCAGAGTAAGCTCATATCCTTCATTACACAAACACTTGAAAGAACCAATTTCATTGAAACACCGTCCATTTCTGCACACCTGACCAAAGGAACTGCACTCATCAATATCTGATTAAAAAAAATTAAAAATTTCAAAATTGAACCCAAGAACTGAGAGTTGAGTCCCAGCATACTACATGCAGTATGTTATGAATACACTCAAGTTTTAATACTTAGTATTTCTATGGAAAAGGTACATTTTGTAGCAATAAGAAATCAGCTGACAGCCAGAGGAAAGTAACTCTCACTGGAGCATTAAGATGCCGGTTCTAATTAAACCACACTTTTTTAATAGTGTATTACAATTTCCAGGCTTCTAGCATGACCTCAGTTACTGCATCTGGAGATATTCAATTACTGCTAAGGGACTGCACGACACCAAGTCTACCAACAGGGGAGAAAATGTTACATGGGGTGTTCTGGATTTTATCTGGATCCATATGCACTTGAGTTTCCTCCTAAAAACCTGTCCCTCAATCAAGCTTTGGACTATGTAATTTGCTTTCCACAGGATGATTTTCTCCTTTGTAGCAGTTCTGAAAATGATGTTTTAAAATGCTTCCTATTTTGGAGGGTTACTTCAGTAATGCAGACTTAAAGGAGCACTGCATAAGGAAAAAATATGGAAGAGGAAGAATAAATGAAAAGCATTTTGGATAACCATCAAGCTCTAAGAAGAGCTTGTACTTTGCAGCACATTCTTGTTACTTTATATTTTTCTTTCCTGGACAAGAAGAGGATTTAAAATGCCTTTTTAGAGATGTATTTGTTCTCTCCTGAAGCTGAAGACTCTGCTGTATCTTCTTTTTGTAGCAGGAAGGAGTGTAAAGCCTCCCTCTTTTCTATGCTTATGCTCTGCATAAGGGAGATCTCAGGTTTATGAGCCTGTTTCTCAGCCCAGGAAGATGTCAGTTGCTTTATCACAAGCACTCAGGAATTAAAGCAGTCCAAACTCATCAGATACTCTGGTGCCCCGTGCTTTAGGGGATGTGAAACAGCAACGCCTGTGTCAGCTCTGCATGATTTTGCTCATTTTAGGAGAGCAGATCTGGCAGGTTACAGATCACCTGTCCTGGCTTTCTTACTGCTGGTCTTCTTTCTCACCCTGTGCAAGAGTCAAGCAAAAGGGTGAAATAAAGGAATTATTTTAAATTCATGAGGCAGCACTGGCAGTGGGATAGAACAAGAGGTGCCTGTGGACTTTGCCTGTAGCCAGAGATGTGCTGTAAATACCAAGGTAGTCTAAAGGAGTTGAGAGATCTATTAAAACTTCAGTGAACTGAAAGGTGCCCCAGGAGTCCAGATATTTAGGATAATATTATATTATCTCAATTGGCTCTAATCAAAAACCACTTTTAATTAGTTTAAAACATGACAAAAAGGATTAATCTCTAGGGCTGGTAACAGCAGAGGATACTGCACTCAGTTATCTTTCTTTACATCTTGGCATCTCTTCTTTTTGAGTACACACTGTCCTCCTTGGCATGCCAAGCCAGCAGCAATGAAAATAAGAGCTTGGATTAGGTCTCTTACCCACACAATCATTATTACGAGTTAATTCAAATCCTGGATAACACAAGCAGTTGTATGATCCAACTGTGTTCTTGCAGGTTCCATTTCCACATGGATACTGTTCACACTCATCGACATCTGCAAGGAGAGACAAACTACACATGGGAACTGGTTTTCCCAGGTATGGGCGATGTGTTGGCTGTGCACAACTGCAGTATCCTACACTTTGGTCTCTCATTTCATCTGTCACATTTTGTGTTTATGCTACAGATTTTTACAGCTTCTCAGTACACAGAGAAAAACACTACACAATGTAATTTTGTGTGTGTTTTAAAAGAAAAGGAACTTTTACATGTAAAACTAAATGTGTATGTACAGTTATCTGAAGGCATTCCATCTGTTTGTTTTCCATATTAACATTTCTTAATTTTTTTAACATATACACTGATCAGGATTGAATACAAAGGATTAGGCATCACAGCCCTGAAATGATCAATTGTTATGTACATATTGTAACTCAGAGCCCATGAAAAGCTGTTGAAAATGCAATTCAATTTATGTAAGTAAACGGATAATGTCAATATCACATCCAGAACTGCAAAGACTGCTTAAAATTTTTTGCAAACATCCATTTTTAAACTCACTAAAGTTCAATGTCTCCTGTGTGTTACAGTAATTTATGGAGTTTCATGGGGATCTGGAAGCTATTGAGATTTTGTCCTGCTAGTTCTTCAAAATTTTGCATTGTAAAAACAGATCACTTTTCCAATTATCCTCCTCTGATTGTGTGACAAATGTGATTAGTTTAAATATGAGAAGACTCTAGGCAAATATGAATATGTATTACAACATGAATAGGTTTTAAATATCTGTTTAAAGTTGAAATGTATCACCTTTTCATTTTAAAACCCTGTAGAACTGAACAGATTAAGAACTAAGATTATGAAGTTAAAGAACAGGAACACTCTTACTGTTCAATCTTATTTCTTGTATCATCTCTATCATGTCATCAATTTCACATGAAATTCGTATAAAGTTACATTAAAAGGGGGATTCTGTTTTTTAAATGACACATGAACTCAGTAGATTTAAATCACTGGAAAATGTGTGGTTTTAGCTCCAAGCTCTACCACACTCTCATACATCCTATAAAAACTCTCTGTTGAATAAGCCACTCTGATGTATTTCTGTGGAAATGTTTCTTCAGTAACGTGGAGCTATCTCAGAACACATTGTTTTGTTCTGAGTTTTTTCCTCAAGTTTTCTCCTCCAAGGACATCTTCACAGACTTTATTCACAAAAAAATACCCCTGAAATGTCTGAATTACTTTTTTAATGTCAGTATAACCTACTGAAAAATCAGATCCATCTTCCCCGCTGCAAAGCAGGGGACAGCCAAAAAAACCCCACACACAGGAAAGTATTTTCTCTCCATACCCATGCACATAGTCTGATCTTGGGATGCCTTGAAGCCATTGTGACATATGCACTGGTAGCTTCCCTGCATGTCCACACACAAGCCATGACTGCAAACGTTAGGAATTTCCAGACATTCATTGCGATCTACAACAGAAACACAGAACAGATGGTGCACGCTATTGACCTCCATTATATCCTCATTTTACACAAATAATGTTTTTACAACCCGTTGTTATGATTAAAACCAGATTCAAAGTTATCTATAAGCAAATCTGAATCGCAAGAGAACTTCATTTTACAGGAAGTACTTGCCTATACACCTCGAGGATAAAACTTCTGCCAGGATTTGGCTGATACCTAGAAAATGTCCCTTAAAAACATCACTCTTTTTCTTTCCTTTTTCTGAGAAATGTGGCTATAAAGCAAAACAGCAGAATGCACAAGGTAACAAAAAATAAAAGTCATCTGGTTTCTTACCAATGCAGGCACCGTTGGGTGACAGTTTAAAGCCAGCAGCACATTCACAGCGGTAGCTCCCAGGGCTGTTGATACAGTCAGCATTTCTCTGGCAGAGGTTGTCCCCATTGCTGCACTCATCAATATCTGAAAAACCAAGAGTTCAGGCATCAGAAACCACTCCTGCCTCAGACTTACACTGTACTGTCTGTCTGTGCAATGGGAAACCTCAGTCCTACACAAAGCTCGAGCAGCATGACTTCCAGCCCTCTCTGCTGGGAATGCAAAAAGCAAAAAAACCACAAAAAGCAAAATCAACACCATTCACCCATGTCACCTTTTGGATGAAAGAGGATCCCATGAATCCAACTTACCACGCATCAAAGTCACTTTGGAAATCTGCAACATCTACCTAAACAAATTTTTGTATTTAAAAGAAAAACTTCCTCTTTGCCTTCGAGCTGAAAAAATAAATGTCACAATTTGCAATTTTTTAGGTTGCACATGTTAGCACAAAATCCTTGAACGAATGACAAAACTCCTACTGACTTTACAACATACAAAACTTTATCAGCTTCTTTGAGTATCTCTGCCTCTAAAACTGTAGCAGAAGAGACACCAGTTGGAAAAAAAAAATCAAGATACTTTTTTTTGAGAAATTTTAAGAACAAGAAATAAATTTTCTCCCTAAAATAAAACAAAGCAAAAGCACTGACTACCTATTTAGGGGCTTTACAGAAAACAATTACAAATTTTATTAGGTGCATGTGCATCTGTAATAAAGACAAGCACTTAAACTGATTTATAACCACAAGCCCTACAAAAGCTCACAGTCTGTCTCTTAGATTTTGAAAACCACATGAATTAAATGTTCCCTCTCCCTTTACAATAAGCTAAAGGGGGCTAAGGAGAAAATAACCAAATTTCAAATCACCTTCACAGACCAGGAGCAGGTCATTGTAACTGAATCCAGTGGGGCACTCACAGCGGAAGCTGCCAATCTGATTGATGCAAACTCCATTGGCACAGATTCCTGGGATTTCCTTACATTCATCAATGTCTGAAAGACAGAGGAGCTACTTTTAAGTTCAGTTCATCATGTCTTTACACACTGCAAGGATTCTCATTTTCGCTGTGTTTAAAACTGAGTTGAGATGTTCCCTTTAATCTACAAAAAATTACACAGGTTACAAAACAGATGCCCACAATGACAGAAAATGGCATGTGAAGTTCAAGAAGTGATCAAAACAGAGCTACACTGAATATTGGCCAAGATGCAAAAATCACAATCCTGCAGAGAAGCCCCACAGTATTTTTGAAGGCAAAGCTGATTAATGTACTGATTAAAACTCAAAATCATGAACTCAAATGGTGGCAGGTGAGCAAAATGCCACAACAAAATGAAGAAATTTAAAAAAAAAAACAAAAAGGGAACTTTTTACATAAAAATTGGTCACAATTTGTGTCACCACTAACTCCAAAATGAAATGTAACAACTTCAGTACATTAAATGCTTATTTTGGTTAACATTTTGCAGGCGCAAAAACATTATGAGAAACAATTTCAGGATAAAATAAGAGTGGTGAAACTTACCAACAGCTTTTCCAGTATGGATGTCAAAAGTGAAGCCAGGAATATTTCCACACAGGCTCTTGAATTCAACTAGAGCAAAACATAGAGCAATGCATTTTCAGGGAATGCATAAATCTCCCAAAAATTATTTGTAGTCTTCTCAGCTACTACAGAGCTGTTTTAAGCCAAATCTACTCAGGAAAGCAACTGCCTTTTCTATAGCCTATATTGAAAATTTAGACAGCCTGAAAACTAATGCAAATTTTAACAGCAACATACTTTCCTCAAATCTTTGCAGACTTTGGCACATGAGTAAATGTCTGATTTGAGAATGCAATCATTCAGTCAGGTTTTGGTTTTGTTTTGTTTGTTTGGTTGTTTTTTTTAATATAATTCCTTAAGGTTTATTCCTGTTTTCTAAGCATCTGTAGTGAGAATCTACAGTAGCATTTTCAAATATGAGAAATAAATGTAATTTACCAGTACCTATGCTTCTTTCACAATACTATTTATTTTATTTTCTGTGGAATTACTGCAGATCAGTTCCTCTGAACTGTTCAGCAGAATGGGGACTGTGATTTAAAAAGAGATGTTCCAAAAAGCCCACATTTTTTTAATATGCTCCTTCTATATATCCTCTTTTTGCACTTGGAGAGAGGGAAATGCTTGGTGTGCAAAATAAATTAAACTACAGTCTTCTAGGAAAGGTGTTTGAAATTGACTGGGTTTGCAACACAGAGAGAAAAAAATTCTAGCATGGATTCTATTAAATATTGCAGATGAGGTTTTAGTGGCAGAACAGTGCTGTCTAGGCAAAAAGTTATTACACATTTACAGCAATAATTTTTTATCTAGGTAGAAGTATAAAAAATGAGAGGCCTACAATGACAAGCATGTCAAAAATGCATAGTACTACCAGAGGAATTGTTACCTGTTTGAGGGAAATGAAGCAATTCCAGTGTGAAGACACAACCAGTTTGAATGAACAGTTTGCAAACAGTAACCATGCAGTCACTATTCAACACCTTTTTAGATCCTATCAGCATTCAAATTATCCAGAAAAAATACGTTTTAATATTCAGTTTCCAAACTATTGCCAAGGAAGCATTTCAAGGTGTGTGGCAGGTTATTTCTACATTTCAGGGCATTAGGTTAAAGTGAAATATCCTTCAAAAAAGTCAGTAACATTCACAAAAACATCTGACTGAAATAAAATTCAAAGGGTTTTTGGAAGTTTAGTATCTGGAGACCTCCATGAGTGCTTGCTCCACTGTTGGTGCTGCTGAGGACCTACAGGAAACCTCTTTACACAGAATGAAGGATATATATCTATACTCTTCTTCCTCTTACAGAAGGAAGAGTATAGAGCCTGCCTTTGATTAGTCTCTAAACCTGAAATGCTGGCAAATTATTCTAGCATCAAAACATGAAAAACAAAGAGCTCCTTCTGCATTCCTACAAGTAATGCTCTTTAATCTGGAGCAGTTATAGTCTTTACTCGCTGTAGTTTCTTGTCATCTACATTTTAATGGCAGCTCCTCAGCAGCTCATGATTCTGATAAGTTTAAGTACCATTACAAATTGAATAATTACTGCCTCCTTTACACCAAACATCCCCATTTTTAGCAAATTTAGTTAATCCTGCTCAGAATAACATTGGCAAAATCTTTTTCCCGCATTCAGACATACTTGGTCATTTCTCTAAGCCAAGCAGGATCCAATGTATCTGAACACAAGCATTTTCTACTTTCTCCTGTCCCACAGCTTAATGTCTGCTTAACGTTCACCCAGGTTATTCCTGCAGTATAGGGTACAGGGCTAAAGAGCTGTCTACCATAGTGCTTTGCCATCCAGCAATTTACTGCCCTTTCATACATGTTACTACAATAATTTAATACAATAATATATTTTACATACTACTTATGGGTAAGATTTGAGGCTTAGCAACTTATGTTATTTTCTGTAAGGAGATTTATGCCATTTACTGCTGTTAGTAATCCTGTCAGTAAATAGACCAGACAAAAACAGAGCCCTGTGCTCACTACCCTGTCCTAGCGGGACACTAGGATCACCTGAGTGATCATCCATCTATGATAAAACATATCAGGTCTGGGAAGATGAGGAAGAGGCTCCAAGGATTGCAGGACCTTTTTAGTTCTATTATGCTACCTCCATGTTTCATGAATTTCACTGAATTCAGTTTTTCACACATTTTTCCCCCAGTCTTTACTGTCTGTGTAGAGAAAGAGTATATGATTAGGTAAGAACTGTATGAAAATGTCTTTATACAAATTGCCAAAATATCCACATAAAAGCATGCCAGAGATTTACCTTCTGGAAGCTTGGCTTTGCATAAATGACTTAAAAACATTTCAAAACCCCATATACTTACAAGTATATTATTTTTTAGAACAAAAAGATCTGTCACATAACAGGAAAAAACCTGAGATCAGGCACTCCTGAATTTACCAAACCATGGAAGAATTCTGTACATTCTTTGTTACCTTGTAACAGTGAAGCAGCTTCCTACACTACTTTGGGGAAAAAAACCAAACCAAAAAAGACTATTATTTCTGGTTAAAATCTGTATGCTAATAGTTATGATCTGCATAATGTGTAAAACCAAACAAAACAGTCTTTACTACTTAAAGTCATCCAACAGAGACTGATTGCTAAGAATAAACACGGAAAAAAGGAAGAAGGAGCTCTGTTCTCCAAAGAGAAAAAGGCAAATGCATGGGCATGTGAAGTTCACTTGCAATCCTCATCAGGGCAGAATAATGCTCTTCAATGAGCCACTGGGCTCAGTCTGGTGACGTGGGTAAGGTCAGTGTACCCCAACCCCTGTCTGTGATGTGCACCCCTCACCCAGATTGCAAAACAACAGATTCTAGAACTTAAGTGTAGCTATTCAACCATTTCTACTTGGGAGTTGTGCTTGATCCCCCACACAATCCCTTTTCACGGTGAAAAAGGTTCAACCATGCCTGCAGAAACAGTAAAGTCATTTAGAAAAGCTAACAAGCAACACTCAAATATTTCAGGAAATATTTAAACCCCATAACTGCTTGCACAATACCAAGCAATTTTGGTTTTAACAAATCATTAAAAGCTGCAGAGGTTTGTGAGAATTTGAGTGTCAGAAATCTAAAAGGAGAATTCTTTCTTCTACCAAGAACATTAATTGCATGAATCCCTGCTAGCGGTTTGCTGTACTCTTCCCATCATGTTGTCACCTTGGTGACAATTTTATGACATTTAGATAAATGACTATGTAAAGAATTTCAAGTGCTCTCTGTGGTAGCAAACATGTATGTCCTCTCTCAAGCTTATTTCCATTTCCCATTCCTGACTGCTAGGAGCATTCCTTCATTCTCCGTCCTCCTATTCAAGAAGGAAAAGGAAAAGGCAGTTTTCTCTTCTTTTCTGTCCTATTTTCCTCCTCTTTACTGCGAGGGAAAATCTTTCTTAAATTATCTGTTGTTTACCTCAAATCACCAGGAAAAACCACTTTGAATGCAGTAATAAATTCTTTACACTAAAATCATAAATGATATTACAATCACAGCACCAGAGACATAGATTAAGTGACACTAAACCAGTAAACCTGGGGCAAGCACATTAAACAACAAACCGTGTTTGTACAAAACAGGCTCATGAGTTTTTTAGTTTTATCTAAGCATTTTTCTCTTTTTTTCAAATGTAAAGAATTTTTCAGTGGATGTCAGGTTTCCCTCTGAGTTGGTGATTCTCCCACCAATGACTTTTCTGAGTTGAGCTTTCAGGGATGTCTTTTTCCGGAAAACAATTCCATAAAGACTGACTGAAAATGAGCTGTCCTTTATTATTTTCACCTCCATTTATGGAAGAGAATTCTTTACTTCCCGTTGCAATGTAACACTTACTGGGCAATTTTTGCAAGTTCAGTCACTTTCAGCAGAGGAAATGTAAATGGGACCAAGCAGATCATGGATCAAACACAAGACACAGCTGAAAAACCTAGAAAGGCTTCCTACACTCAGTATGAAGCCCAGTCTGGATGTTCTGTCAGACTAAGACTACCAAGATAAATAGTTCTTGATAGTCTCCAACTATCAAGAACTAAATTACACTCTCCTAAATTAATTATCCTGGAGGACAGACTAGACAGGAGGTATCTCTGGTCAGCCAGTGTCTCCAACACCAGTATTACTGCTCAGTAAAAGTTCTTTTGGGATGAAATATTAACTTTAGTTAGTAAGTCAAAGCAGCACATAAGCAAAGAAAGTAAGAAAACGGGGTGACCACAGAAGGCTTTACCTGTTCCTGGAGTTGGACACGGCTCACAAGGTTTGTTCCAGGCTTTCCCAATATTGTATGTGCAGCAGCACATCCTTTTGGTCACATTGAAGGGCAGTTCATTGTCACAGGAGGTTCCATTATAGCTTCTATAGCAAAAGCTCTTCCTCATGTCTGGATGTGAGGAAAGAAGCACTTATGAAGTAACCAAAATCATTACAATTATGATATGTAAATAGTAACCCCCTACAAGACAAGATTCATTAACTCTGTTTTCTGAATGCAACATAAAAGCATTTAAAAATAATTTTATGATTGATGTAATCCACATTCTTTGTTTTAGACCTGTGTGACATATTTTCTGTTTTCATTTAAAGACACATGGGGGGAAAAGTCAAACTCCTAAGAAATCATAAACACAATGTAGATACTCAACAGATCCATTTGTGTGGCAAACCCCACCATTTGGAAATGATCAGCTGAAATAAACCAGTGAACAGCGAGCCCTGTTAGGGAGTAAGAGCCCCTAAATGCTGCAGGCCAATTACAGGATCTCTTTTCTGACAACACAACACCAGCTGGGAGCTAAAAATAGTCAAAATAAACACAAAGCACAGGGTCTGGGCCTCAAACAGCCTGATAATCTTGCAGTTCTAGTCAAGATGACATTTTGCATACCCATGCAGCTGTGTCCTCTGTTCACCTGCATATATTCAGGTGGGCAAATGCAGGTGTAGTTCCCCAAGGTGTTGTAGCAGGTGCCAGGACCACAGACACCAGGATGTGCAACACACTCATCAATATCTAGGAAACAAGAAAAAACACTCCAGGTAACGAGGGAGAAGAGGTCCAAGGCCAAGCAAATATTTCTGAGGAATACAACCATAATAAACCATGCTAAGATAACAAAAATCCTTCATTTAAAGAATAGCTTGGAATATATAGCTCTGATTTTAACCTCTAAGTTTAGCCTTAGCTCCTTAGCTCTCTGAAGTGCAAGACAACACACTGAATAAACTCTAAATTCTTGAACTTGCCACTGAAATCAACAAAAGACATTCACGCCTTCTTCTCACAACAGGGTTAGTCACTTTTTAGGGTCAATTTAGGGTCAATTTACAATTTGGTTTTAACAGTTACAAAAAATCTCAAACACAGAAGGAAAAACAGCAAGAACTTTACTTCATACTGAGTAAATTTAACTGCTACTGTCACACCCAAAATGCAGAGAGCATCATAAAACTTGCAGGGTGAGAAGCCAGAAATCATTAATAACCCCTTCGTTTGCTGAATACACATGGCTGAGGTCTAATATCTAAAACAAACATTAATATATTGAAGTGTTCCATTTTGAGCTTTGTACCAATTGTATCACCGGTGCCAAAGACAATGGTTTTAGGGAAAACTCTAGGGGAGGGTGGGGTGTACCATGCCCACCTAAGGATTTAAGGCTAAAAAGAAGTGGTTTTCATAATAACTGCACTGTGACAGAGAAAGAGGCTTTAAAGGACCCAACCTTCACAGATTCTTGTCTCTTCACTGAGGTAGTAACCTTTTGGGCATTCACACTGGAAGCTGCCAAAAGTGTTGATGCAATTTCCACCTTGGCAGAGACCTGGCAGCTCCTGACATTCATCAATGTCTGAGAACAGAGGGGAAAAAAAGAGAACAACTCACCATGTTTTCATTCCGCAATGAAAAGAAAGAAGAGAATTTAAGTACTGCCCTGAAATTTTGCCAACTAGTAGCTTTGAACTGTCATGTGTGGGTTTTTTGGGGTTTTTTTTGCTTCTAAATTGCTCTCCAGGAATGCATGGATAAGATTCTCATTCTCTTCCATTCAAACAGCCCTTAAGGAGCAGTTTCAGCTTGTTAAGCCCAATGTTCCATTGCTGTTTACAGGATTTTGGCATCTAATTCCTCACTTCTGCCCATTTATTGGAACCAGAGCTGCTTTGCCTGATGAATATTTCCTGACATTTGCACTTTCTGCTGATGAGCTGCAATTTTCATAAATGACTTATCCTTCAGGGCCCAATTTTGAAATCCAGTTAAAGTAAGGAAGCACACAAAAGATATGCACCAGATTGTTTTCCTACTGAAATGGTGTTGGACTTCAATATTATTTTGCTGTGTGCCTTTTCATGTTGTTTCCCAATTCACATTAACAGTTGTTTTAGCTTTGCACTAAATATAATGATTTTTGAAAAAATGCAGTTTCTCTTCAAAGATGACCCCTTTTTTACTATTATTATCAATATCAATCATCACAGTCATTTATAAGAAACTCACCTTCTAAAATAATAGTGATGGGATTTGGTCTGAATCCTTCTCCCCCTGGACAGAGAGTATTGTATTCAGCTAAAGGAAATATAACAAGAGACATGTCAGTCTCATAAAAAATAAAATTATGACAACAGAATCATAAAATATCACTTGTGTTTTTAATGGCTGCTCTTCCCTACAGTCATTTGGTCTCTACTTTTTTGACCTATTCACAGTAAATAAAACATGTGCATTAGATTAACAGAAAACCAATGTAAAATGAGGAGTTATGCTTTCTTTTATTATCATAATTCAGATACTCTTGAGGCAAACACAATACTGATTTTTCCATACTGTGTCCTTACAGAGGCATATGTTTTCTGTTTTGATTACTTCTTTAATATGAAATGTCAGCATGCCACTGATAAAGGTAAGTGTCAAACTTGGAATTCCTATTGTTATGAGGCTGTAAAGAACACACTTGACATTTGTGTTGCAATATTCATTAAAGACTTTCAAAGCTCTACAAAGCTAATAACTATCATTAAGTAATAGTTTTGAAAGTACTCAAGAGTGACTTAGACATAAATAACAACAGTTATCAACACTCTTCTCTGGAGAATAATGAAGCCCTCCAAATTAAAGCCATGATTTGAGTTCTAAGCATAATGAATTTATTTCCTTACCAACTTGGCACTGCTAAGCAAAAATGTCCAGCAGATGTATGCACTCTATTTCATTCTTATCTGCAAAGTTCTTAATTTATTTTTTTTAAATGGGAGAAAAATAAGAGCAAAACAAAGTGCCCAAAACTCCCTAATGTATCACCTGGTCTGGTGGGAAGTGCCTTCTAAAGGCAGCACTGATTTATTAGTGTGAGAACAGGCACCAAGTCAGTCACAGAAGACTGAAGATCAGGTCTGTGATGCTCTGGTCTACACCCCTGGTCCCTCTGACAGTGGCAGGGAAATTTGTCTCCAACGACCAACATACAGCAACACAGTAAAAGACTGTAAATTCCTTTTCCATCCCTTCTGAAATAAGGCAGCACCAGGAGAACATGAGAACATTTCCTTACTGCTGTTAACAGGGGGGCAGGTCTCACAGGGGTTCCCCCAAGCCTTTCCCAGCGAGCAGCAACACGAGGAACGAGTGACTCCAACCCCAATCTCAGTGTTGCAGGACAGGCCCCCATCCCCTCTGGGTCCAAACTTCAGGTAGCAGCTGCCCACACGGTTGTCTATGAAAAAAACACACGTGGTTACAGCTGCACACCATGACCCAGACAAAGAACTGCAGGCATTCATCTGCAATTTCATACCTAGAAAGAGGGATTCAGGTAACATTGTGCTCTTGAAGACACTGGCACTTCAAGAACGTTGATAGTTATTGATGTCAAGAGAGATAACACCAGAAAACTATGTAACAGGATATGCAGAATTGTGGAATCCTTATTTTCCTATCTTATTTGCATTAAAGCAGTGATTTCCAAAGTGATAGTTCAGGAAGCTTTTACTTACCCACACAGCCCACTCCAGTAGGATTCAGCTGGAAGTCTGTAGGACAATTACACTCATATCTTCCAGGAGTGTTGGCACAAAGACCATTAACACAATTAATGGGATCAGCACATTCATCAATATCTGAAATAGGAAATTCACATTCATAAATCTGCTCACTGGACAGAAAAGAATAATTTTACTTTCTAAGACAACTTAGAAAGTTTCAAATACAAGTGAATTTTAGCTGAAACTGAAGGAAAGTCCTAAAAATAATACACCAAATGACCACAAATAAACCTTGTTCATTTTCATATTTAAGAAGCCACTCTTTTTGCTAAGGTATTTCTGAAAAGCAATGACTTACCTGTGCAATTCCCCCCTGTTCGATCCAGTTCATAGCCATCATCACAGATACAACGAAACATTCCTGGGAGATTATTGCAGGTGCCAAACACACAAATATTCTGGAAGGAGCATTCATCCACGTCTGAAGGAGTGTATTAAAACCAGAAAGTTACACAGCATCACCACAATACTGTTATTATTATTGCTGTTGTTGTTATTGTGTGTCACAGCACCATAAAAGCAAAAGGAGACACAGGCAAAGTATTTTAAAAAATAACATTTTTGACTTTGTGTAGAATACTACGCAAAATTTCTATTTTTGAATTTGTATTTGTAAAGTAAGTGTAATAAGAAAAAAGAGAGTGTGAAGACATCAACAGTAGTATCTCCTTGGAGGAAGAATACATGGAAAATAGGAATATAGGAAGTATAAGAATCATCTGTAATTTTCTCAAGCCCACATTGAAACAGTTATGTAGTAACTACACACAGATGAGCTAAAATGCATCTAAAGGACTGCCTGCACACTCATCTAAATTGAAGATGAAATCAAGTTGAAAGACACTGACAGAAAATTGGATGATTTTGTCAGCTGCAGTGTAGAAAGGAGATGAACACTGACACCACAGACTGCAAAGCTATGGCTTTAGGCACAAACTGTAAAAGACTTCTGAGCTGAAACTAAGTAGGATAGGAGTGGAAAAAAAAACCCCTCCACGTACTATCAGACAGAAGGACTTTTAAAGTTTCCAGAATAAAGCAGCTGTGGAAAAGGCAAATGCTGTTCTGGCATGTATTAGTGAATTATTTTTAGCACAGTCAGGGAAGTGGAAAGCATTAATATCATTTTACAAAGCACAGCCAAATCTTAATTTGAAATTCTGAGTACAGTGCTCTGTTGATGAACTAATATTGCACAAGATGTGCAAAAGGGGTATTAAAATTATTACAGTAATAAAATATCTACTTTTAACCTGGCTGGATTACCTCAGCCAGAGGCTGAGAAGTGATAAAATGTCTCTTTATAGTAATATATGAGAAAGGTTAGATTCTGAGGAACACTTGAGAGACACATTTTTTAGGGGAAATGAATGGTCAACATCCAAAAGTCCTGAGTCAATTTCATCTGGAAAATGAAATTTCTAAATACCCTGGAGTACAGCCATGGAATGACCTCCAAATCAGGTCATTGAGAAGCTAATGTACTGATATCTCAAGAGACTTCTGAAAAAAGCGGATTAGTAATTTTTATCACCATTATTTCACTAAATCAAGACTGGATTTTGCCTCTTGATTGTAGAAATCAGCAAAGGACTCTTCTTACCATAGTACAGATTATAATATCAACCTCAAAATGAGAGAAATAAAAGTGAATTTCTTTTATGAATTCAGCACCCAGATATTTTACTTTTCCAACAGCATAATTTAATCAATGGAATGCTTTCAGATGTCTGCTTGTAATCACAGTAACACATAAAGCATCTCTCCAAAATCCTTCAATTGTTGGACCCAAATCCTTCAACGGGCTGAGCCAAAATTTAGAATTACATTGTTTTTCAAAACATTGGTTGGTTGGAATAGACTGGATCTATTAGGGGATTTTTATTAGACCATTGGCACCACTCTAATACAAATGAACTGCACCAAGAAATTCAGTAAAGGTGACTGACAATACTTGATAATGATTAAGAAACCTGACTTGGGCACAGGTAATTCCTCAGAAGCACCTGAATTATCCTGAAGTCTGATTCATTCATGTACTTCTGAATGTTGGAACATGCTATGCTTTGGACTGAATCTTGGAGAGGAAATTTTGAAACCTGTTTATCATATCTCACCAAGAATTTTAATTTCCAAAGATGTTATGTAGTTTTCACCATTAAATATTAAATAAGTTAAAAGTTTTGGGGCACCAGCTAAAATGTTTTCATTTACTATACAGCCATATTAAATAACAACAACAAAAGGTGAAAGAACACAATAGCTGAACTGGACTAGAAAGATAACACAGAATTTTTCACACACTACCCAATAGTGACAAAAGGGAATTTAAAAAAAAAAAATTACAGAATTGGTGAGGCAAACCTCTGCTCTGGGATTTATGGGTGAAAGCCAGGAAAGCATCACAAAAAAGATGAAAGCAACCTTCCAACATAATTCACACTGAAGAAATTCCTTGTATGTGAAACATGTGGTGCTTTCCCTGCTTCCAGGCTGAGGTCCTGTTGGTTGCTCTTTGCTTCAGAGCAGCCAACCCAAACTGAGAGAGCAGAGTTGAGGCAGCAGCAGCAGCTCACCTTGGCAGGACTTGCTGTCAGAGGCAGGGGTGAACCCCATCTCACACTCGCAGCGGAAGGTGCCGGGGGCGTTCAGGCACTGCCCGTTCTCACACAGCTCCACATTCTCTGCACACTCATCCACATCTGGGGAGGACAGGAAAAAACCTCTCTGGAACTACAGGTTTCACCAGCAGAAATACACATAAATATTTCCTGGTGTTCAACATAATAGTGCTGAAGGTATAAAACAGAACACTTGTCTCCTGAAGCACATGGAAAGAATGCAGAAAAGCAAACACAGCTTCTAAAATCGTTCTTTTCACATTTCCACGATTCCTTACTCCTTGTTTTTCATTAACGGATGAAAATTTTTTAATAATACAGGCTTTTAAGATTCAGTTTTGAATAATCTTGACAAAAAAGTTAAATACCTGGCTTAAAAAGCCAAAACTTTGCCTCTTGGTATATATTGCTATGATATTTTGTCAGAAAAAATGTTCAAAAGGCAAATTTTCCTAAATAATACATAGAAAATTATTATCATATTCATTTTTGAGGGTGAGGAACATTACACGTACTGCTTGCACACCAGACATTCTCCTTGTATGCTCCAAAAGAACTATAATAAAAGAGAATGGCAAGGGAGGGCATTCACCATTGCAGTCATCATTAGAAGTGATAATTTTGTCAGGTACAGTTATGATTGTTCAAAAAGGATTTTACATGCTTTCTTCATTTTATTAGTCCATAATTAGCATTAGGTCTGATTTTTAGAGAAACCCAGAAGCTCACTGTTCTCATGAACCAAAAACTTGAAATACAAAACCAAGTCATATTTGACTTGGTTTAGTATTTCAAACAAAAAACTTCACACTACTAATCAGAAAACCTTGCTTCTAAGCTTTAAATTAATTTTTGTTTGTAATTAGGCAGTTAGCCAATAATAAATGCATTCACAGTAGTTTTCTAGGTATTTTACTATCATTAGGATGCATTTCTTCAGACCTTTAAATATAGTGACCAAATAGAGGATGTGTTAAAAGCTGAGAGCAGAGATAATGTTGTATCTCTACCTGTAGATGATAAAGACCAGAGTAACCCAAGACACAGTAATTAATATTTAATATAAAGTCTTTACACTTGATATAATACATGCCAGTTTATTTTGAGTCACTTGCTGTGTGAATAACAATGTCCATTCTCACTTATAAATTTAAATGCAGAGATCATGGGCAATGTTTTTTAACTGCAGTTTGTTTTTCTGTTGAAAAAGTCATATGTTAATGATCACATCTTGTTCTACTGGGTGATGGGAAAATAGATGATGCCAGAGGAACTCTAATATAGCTGGCATTTGGTGTTCTTGACTAGAGGCACTGCTGCAAGCAGGACATGCATGTTCAAAATAACTGGCATGAAGATGAGGAGGAGGAAGAAGCAGCAGACAAGATCTTTCACAAAAAAAAATGGACCCAGTGTGTCCAACTGGGACACAAATCAAAGGAACAATCAGGTGCCTCTGACACCATTTTTTATACAGGACACTCAAGAAGCATCTTTATCCTAAATTACATTTTCACATTTATTGTCTTTCACTCTGGGCTCAGGTCTAATTCACAAAGGTTCCGTACAAGAGAAGAACCACCAGGGACAGGTGAGGTGTCACAAAACCCCTTACCAGAGCAGGTAAAGCCATCTCCAGTGAATCCCTCTGCACAGGCACAGTGGTAGGAGCCCAGGCTGTTCACACACTGGGCGTTGCTGCTGCACCGCTGGGTCCCGTTGGAGCATTCATCAAGATCTGCACATTGGGGTCAAAAAGTACAGGCAGCAGCACAGCAATTAGTAAACTGGCTGGTAATTAACTGCCAAGATAACCAGCACCACTGCAAACTTGATTTATGTCTCCATAAATACACGTGTTTAGTATTAGATGATACAGAGTTAATCTACAGTGACTCCTTTAAGTTACAGCAGGTGGGACTGGGCAAAATATTTCTGAGTAACAGATGGAATTCATTACTTGGATGTTAAAGTCCTGTTAATGAGCTTAAATTTAAAATTATTAAAAAAAAAAAAAAGAAACTGAACCAAAAAAATGCAGTGAGGTAAAAAAATGCCACTTATTTAGGAAGTCTCCTCAAGTAATAGAAGAAATTGAAAACACTGAAACCCCATGAGAGTTGAGGCAAGCTATTCACTTGGATGTTAATATGTATGAAAAAAAAAAAAGAAAAAAGAAAAGAAAGAAGGAAAAAAGAAGAAACAACAATTCTCAGAATATTTTCTAGCACATTACATCAATAAAGCCTTATCTTCCATAGATCCCAAAATGTTCTGAAAACAAAAAGTAAGTATTACAATCTTTTAGCCACCAAAATGAAACATGAAGGCAAGGGGACATACACAACTACAGCAGCCCAGCAAATACAGACAGACACAGGTTTCCCACCCCTCCAGTCCCAATCTGGTTTACATCAGGGTCTATAAATCAGATAAATTACAAGACACTTACAAAAAATGTTTGAAGGACTGGAAATATCTGACTGACAGGAAAAAATAAAACAAGATCTATTTAATTTCTGGTCTGGTTTTTTTTTTTTTTTTTTTTTTTGCACATTCTAGTAGCAGTTGTATATAAAATGTGTAGTTAATTTGGAAAGATGTTACAGCATTAAGTTTCTGAGACAGTAAAATATTCCTTTTTCTTAGAAAACCAAATCTGTGAAACATAAGAATATTTCATACCCCTCTACCTACAGGCTACAGCACACAGAAGAATAATTCTTTGTTTCTAATGTACTAATCACACAGTAACATTACATGCTTTCAGAAATAAAAAAAAAAAAAGGGTGGGGAGAAAGAGAAAAAAATCTTTGTTTTCTGTGTACTTACCAATACACTTAATGCCATTTCCAACCCAACCTTCTCTGCAACTGCATTTAAAACTTCCTGGCACATTGACACACGAGGCATGCATGTCACAGTTGTGAGCTGCAATTTCACATTCATTCACATCTACAAGCACAAAACAAACTATCAGTATTTACATCAGAATATGAAAAATTATTCTCCTTTTACATATTTCCACTGTGAGGGTTTTCACTCCTTTAAAAAACAAATGTTTAAGAACTTATTAAAATTCAAGCAGGCTATTTCATATTCTGTATTAGTAAAAAGGAGTGACAATTCCATTTTATTTTTCCTCTTTGTTTGCAAACATGACAATCAGTCCTCTTTCCTACAACTGCTTTTCAGCATGAAATTAACACTTTTCCAGAAATATGAAATATGCTGATCTTTTTAATGCCTAAACTGGGATGAGGTCTTTGGGTGCACAGCCACCTTTCAGTCATAAAAATAATTATACACACATGACCATAGTAATTATACAGCAGATTCCTAAACACAAAATTGTAGGAGAAATTCTGTCAGCTTTTTTTGGATGAGCCTGGATTCTTGAGAACATGCAGAAGAAAAGGTACTGCTTAAACATCACAGCACTTGTAGAGTGATTATGAGTGACTACAGAACTTTAAAAATTGTTGGCAAAGGTTGAAGGATTTTCTAACTAATTTTTTTCCCCTCTTGTTCTTTCCTTAGACCACATGGCCATTTCCTGCAGCTTGAGCTGAGATGAGTTCATCCTCCAGGTACATGTGACAAATGAGCACTGATAAAAAACTCCCAACACAACTGCAGCCTTGCCATCCCAAGCCCAGTTCTGTAACAGGGGTGCTCACATAACCTGGGCTGCCAAAATCTTTAAAATTAGTTTGCAATGGACCTCCAGCATTGAAACTGGTGAAGGAACACTCCCTTTAAAACACTGGCACATGCTAGCATATGTGAAACACTCATAAATATACAAATACATACAGATACCAACCTCTCTCTTGTGTGTGAACACTTGTGCATTTATTTTACCTGGAAGCCAACCAATGTATATAACAATTCACTGGAAATCTGTTTCACCTGTGCACCCTGTGGTTCCTTTCTTGACTGAATACCCAACTTGACAGTGACAAATGAAGGAGCCTTTGGTGTTTTCACACTCCCCAAACATGCAGATGTTGGAATTCAAATCACATTCATTCACATCTGTAGGTGATTATAAATTAATTATTAGTTGGACATTACTGTCATTTTGGAGCACTTTATTTCAGGTGAAAATACCTACTATATGAGGTCATAATATAATTCAGCTGTTCCACTCTGTAAATTCCCTAAAACAAGTAAGGATAAATATGTAGTACAAATACCAGAGTTTTGTGGCAAAACAAACACCATTTGTTTTCACCTTTTTTTTGGAATGCTAATTAAAGGAATATGAAGCCAACTTTTTCTTATGAGAATCACTTAAAATACTTTTCTTAAAACATACCCATGATCATAATAATTTTCTAAAAATGAACATTTTTGAAGTCCCCCCTTCTGAGCCCCTCTCAGTTCCACACATATTCCATTACAGTAAAATCACACCAATGTTTTTTAACTATAGGATATGGTTCATTGTTAAGGAGTTACCAATAGCCATATGGATTATTTTTTTCATAAAAACACAATTTCAATATTCACTTTGAAGGACGCAGTAGAAAGAACATCCTGAAAAAGCTGCAGAATCTTCAAGACTTACACTAAATTTGGTGCACACAGCTACTTACCAACACAAGCTTTCATGTCTATAGAAACCATAAATCCATCGTAACAGAGACAGCGATATTCCCCTGGGATATTGGTACACTGCCCACCATCACAGATATCTGGATTGTTCTCACATTCATCAATATCTGAGGAGGGAACAGAAAAAAAAAATAAAAATCAGATAATAATTCTGTCACTGACATGGATGGGCTGGAACACCAGCTTGACTTTGGCTGAAATATAATGATGCTGGAGCTTTTCAGGTGTAAAAACCTACCTGCACATGTCCTGACATCTGGCATCAGAGCATAGCCATCACTGCAGCTGCACTCATAGCTGCCCTCTGAGTTAGTGCAGTGGGTGTCACAGCCGCCATTCATTATCATACACTCATCGATATCTGGGGAAGCAACATTGGTAGTAGTAAGTCTACTTCTTTAAGAAAAACATCATATTCCCTTCAGATTTTACATAAAGAAGTTCCTCAGTGGCTTCATCCTGAATTTTTACTCTCATTCTGTTGTCTCCGATTTATATTCGGTTTGTTTTTCCCTCTTTCATTTGCTTTTCATCTGTGGGAGCAAGCTGCTAAGTTGAATGTTGGTTTTGCTCCCGTGTATTGCTACGGGTGTGAAAAAAAGCTCAAGAAACAAAGTTTGGAAAGGAAAGAAAGAGAAACCCGGAGAAACTTAAAGCTTGAAATGTGGCACAAATTTGCAATTTTGTAAAAAACCGTACCAAGCAAATAGAAAACCCCCTCAGTACTGCTGTTCTTTGCAAGGAGCTGTTGTGCTGGGCACTACGTAATTCAGCACTATTATAGTGAAGGATTAAACAGATGTTTATGATAAGGAGAAAAATGTGAAAGATAGACCATCAATGCATAGAGCTTTTCTTGCTTGATCAAGAAATCTAGGTGTGCTTTCTGGTTGTTAGCTCAAACCTCTGATTTTACTCAGTAAAAACCTCTGATTTTACCGGAGCAGTACAGGAAGTATAATTTCAAATATTCTGCAGAGTTCACTACAGCAACCATATTTTTATACCTCCTTTATATTCCTTTATACTTCTGTATTCCCACAACAGCTCATGATAAGCCTCAAAGCACATGAGAAAACAGCCCTGCTGATTTTCAAAAGGAAGGTGTGAAGTTAAATAAAAGCAAAGACTGATGGAACAAGGCAGCTGAAGCACAAAAGGTGCAGGTGCACAACACTTGCCTGTGCATCCCTGTCTGTCAGGAGTGGGCTGGTACCCAGAGTCACAGAAGCACTGGTAGGTCCCAACCATGTTCACACACTTGCCATTTCTGCAGAGACTGTCACTCAATGAGCACTCGTTTACATCTGGGGAAGAATTGTTCAGATCAGTTGCAATTCAAGATATTTAACAGCTTAAACAGCTCAGGTTCAGGAAGAATGAGAGGTAATATTGCAAACTGGTGGCTTTCAGGTTTTCGAAATTTCTTTCTTGCTCTTGGCATGCTCCAGTTCAAGGAATGGAGTTCTGCTATGTTTAAGCTGTTGTCCAAAGATTTATCTTCTCTGACTCAGGTCTGAGAAAATGAATTACAGAGTCTGCTGTGGGCATTTATTACCAAGTCTGCTATTTTCCATCAAGAAAATAAGCCAAAGAGAAAAGATGCTTTTTTTTTGACTTTTTCTTTCTTTTTTTTTTTTTTTTTTTTTTCCTTTCATTATTTTGGTGGATTATGTGCTAAAAGGAGAGATGCATTTTAACACAGGACAACACCTTTTTGTGACTGAATAAAGTCACTCCCATGAGTGGTACAGTCCTTTCAGTTGCTAAATAACCCTTAAGAGGCCTGATAAAACACTCCTCTTTGGAGTCAACAGCATTACTGGCACTGAAGATTTTAGAGGCTTCTAGCTTTTTATTTGAAGATACAATTTTTGATATAAAGGAGGAGCATCAATTTGTTTAAGAGATTCCTGAGACCCCACCTTTCCCAGGGACTGACCATTCCTCAAACTAAAGATTATTTTCCTGCGTTGAAACTCACCCAAGCATTCCTCCTGCGATGGTGACAGCTGATGCCCCCGGGGGCAGTCACAGCGAAAGCTCCCCTCAGTGTTCACACAGGTGCCACCTCTGCACAGCAGAGGGTTGCGTTCACACTCATCTATATCTGCAAAGAAACCACCACGTGCAGATATAAAACGGGCACATGTAAAGGTAACAAAGAGAAAAGCAGTTCCCTGTGTATAAGTGAGAAAATGAAGGGATTGTTTCATGGTGTTACACCTCTACTCACGCGGCGCAACAGAGGAAACCAAAAACCATGTATTATTTTTAACTCTAAAAATGGGTATTTTTCTTCTCAAGAAAACCAGAAATTCATCATTTAACATTAGATATTCAGGAAAACATGACAAGCAAAGGCAGCAAAGTTTTGGATATTGCCTTTTAGAACAATGGATTAATGTAATGTATATATATTTTTAAATTGATTAAGGCAATCAGACACCTGTTCATGTATGCACTGAAATTCCTGTCTGTGGATGCAGTTATGGTGATAAAAAATGGTGTATCAATTTTTACAGAATAAGTGTCTCTTAAGGGTATAAGTAATTAGCATACAGACCAAGCAAGGCTATATACTTAATTCAGTTATCTGTCTTTATAAACTGCATATCTGATTCATTTGCTCATGAAATCACAGTAATGACACATCTGAAGTGCTCAGCTCAGGTAACAGCCAGGCTTTGCACAGCAAACAGAGACTCCAGGGCATCCTGGCAACACTTACCCATGCAGTTCTTCATCATCATAAATCCACTTTCGTAGCCATCAAAGCACTCACACTCAAAGCTGCCAGGAGTGTTGACACAAGTGCCACTTCCACACAAGTCTGGGGAGATCCTGCACTCATCAATGTCTGTTTCATAGCAGTGGAGAGGTTAGAAAAATCAAACTGGGTTTAAGGTTATCCTGCTTTTCACAGAAAAGAAATGCCACTGTAAATTAAGTCTACAGAAACTATATACAGTATGTAAATCAACAGAGAAAAAAAATTACTTATAAAAACTTCTGATTATGTGAAACGGTTCAGGAAAGATTTGTAAGGCTGAGTCTTCAGAGCTCTCAGGCCATAGTAAACTATGTAACAAGTCTGCCTCTATTAAGTGTAATTTAAGGTTAGATTCTTAAGGAAAAACTAAGTGTAAGACATTCCAAGATATCATTCTTACAGAGGTATCAAATGACTCCATGACTACAATGCCACTGACTATAATTTGAATATTATGAAGATATTTATCCAGTAATAGCATTATAAGCTTACATACACCCTTTCCATTAGGAATTAGCTCCTATCAAAGCTAGATTTACAGTTCACTGGTTGTCTTGTTAGTTAAGTTTGAATGAAACCCACTGCAGAAAACAATAGCAGAAAAGAGAGAAGAGCTCTTTTTAAAATCACACTGGTAGTGAGTGAGAAATCTAAAGGGGGAATATGGATGTGATCCAGTGAAACAGGTAAGTGTTGCAGGAGAGGACTTTGTGTCACTGCCCAGGGACAGGTTTCTGCTGGGTGATGACACCCAGACCTCACAGATGTGTGGAGGTGTCAGACCGACATGGCAGATCTGTCACATTACTGAGTATCTGGGTTCCTACAAACTTTATAAAACAATTTCTTGCTGATTTAAAACAAGCAAAAAAGTAATCTCTTTCAGAAAACCTGTTTCTCTACAGCTGCTCAGTGGAGTAATTTCATCACCACAGAACAGAATGGGGAAAAAAAAGCTTTTGCAAGGAGTTTTCTGACCTGTTCTGGTTAGTTTAGAAATAAAGTTTGTAAAATACATTCTTCATCAATGCAATCACTATACAAACAAGGAAATCACCAGTTAGGGCAACATTAGCATCCAGACCAACCTCAGTGAACATGCCTTACCACCCACACTTCATAGTTATTACTCAGACACACTCAGGGACGCCTGTACATTGTAACAAAACCTCCTTCACTTTCAGCCACCCACAATGCTGGCATCCAAGTTCCCACAGCCACACAACTGTCAAGCTTATCTTCAGATTTTCCAGACAGTAAAGAACAAAATCCTAAACTTGTAAATTAAGCACACGTGTCTGTGTCTTCCTGAGTTAACGCTGCACTGGTGTCAGATTTGCTGAGGTGCCCTTGTGTGTTCTCAGCCATCAAATCTAAATGAAACTTTACCTGCAGTCTCTAAAATCATTTGGTGATACAATGACCAGAGAGTAAGAAACATAAATAAATATAATTTCTCTGTTAGAACATTAAACTTGGCTTTGCTGGCGATCCTTATTGATTTTTCTTGTTGTACTGATACAAGCATGACCTGAGCAGTTTGAACATCAATTACAAAAATATAAAAGTGTTGTATTTATTAAATAATGAGTTTCTGAAAGGAAAACTTGAGACTGTTGGCCACTCTGTCGAAAGATTAAGCTCTCAGAAACTGAAGGGAATTAATGGCATTGGGTTTCCAGATCACCAAGCTATGCCACAAGAGCAAGTCCCTTTAAAAAGCCCCAGGGATGTGGTGGAGCCCCCATCACTGGATCTTTCCAAGGTGAACAGGGTGCTAGATAACCTCATCTGGGCTCCCTTTCCTCACAGCAGGTTGAAGGAACAGGTTGGTTTTTCCAGGTCTTTTTTAACCAGGACTATTCCATTATTCTAGGGAAAATTGTGGAAAATGCAAGGCTTACTCACCTGTACAGTTTCTTTCATCCATATCTAAAGTGAAGCCACTGTTACATCTGCATTTGAAACTTCCAATTGTGTTTCTACATTTACCATTCATGCACATACCAGGGAACACCTTACATTCGTTGATATCTGGGAATAAAAACAATGGAAGTAAAATTAAGAATTAAGAAATTCTTAAGCATGAAGATATATGGAATCAACAGGAATTTCCTGTTCCTTCTTACCAACTGCACTGAGCATAAAAGGCAGGTTTGGGTTAGAGGGGACATCCTTGGAGACCTGACTGGAGGTGAGACATTTCCCTATCTTTTTGGCTTTCTTTGCTTCACAGTAACCCAAGCAATAATTAAAAGTTTATGTTTATCAGCAGTCAAAGAAATTCAGGGATACTCTCTGAGTTGAAACTCCGGTATGTGTATGGTGCTCAAGTTTGCTTTGTGCTACAATCAATATTCCTGGCATGCCTGACCTAGTCTGTAAAATATGCAATCATTACCTGGCTGACTGGGTTTGGTTTTCAAACCAAAACCTGCCAGTTTTATCTGGAGCTGTTTTGCAAATGGTATTTTTTTCTTTTGTAGAGTACCAAGTGAAAAGCTTCACCTCTCCTCAATGCTGAGTAACACAAACTGTTAAAGAATCTTGCACAGGACAAGGCTGAATGACCTCTCCTACACTCTCTGAAATAATCTGCTGAGGCAATGTCCCTAACTGAGAATTATCTTCAACAAAAAAAAACCATCTATCTCCCACTCATTCCTGTAAATGGAACACAATAGTGGTCCAAATTAAGAAACATATAAACAGGAAGCCAAACCTCAGAAAATCTCAGCCTAGACAAGATTTATCAAATAAATAATTTTTTTAATGAAACAAGTCTTGATAAAATCATTGTTGCTATTGTTCTTGTTGTTATTTTCCTTATTTCTTTAGTAAATCAATGAAAATCAAGAGCTTTGTCTGAGAGTAATGACTCCTGAAAAGCAGAGATTATTTATGGTGAAGCAGAGGTCTCACCTGTTCTAGCCTGCTAAAGCAGCTCAAAATATTCCTAGACAAATGCTTAAGAATATACCCTTTAAAAAACCCAAAAAACAAACAAACAAACAAACAAAAAAACCAAACAAAAAACAACAAAAAAAACCCCCCAAAAATAACACCCTAGCAAATTTCTGGACCACCTGAGCTTCTGGGCACAGAAAACTAGTTTTTCTTCTCAGATTTCAGCCATCTGAAGTAACTTGGGTCTGCTTTAACACTTTCCAGCCTATTCTGTACTGTTATTGCTCTACAGGAGGTGAAGCTAACAAGAACTGGATAAAATACTTTTATGTGACTCCTTTATCACTGAAGATCCTTGTGGTCACTGCACTCATGATCACAACACAACAAACACCCTCTCATTTTAATCACTTACTGATTTTGCAAACCAGAGAAAGAATCCATCCTTCTTCAGTCTCTCAGAGAGCCCTGGTCAAATTTTAGTAATACTTTATGTTTACATCTAAAATAACTCATTTCTCACACCATTTGATGCTTGGCTTATTCCCTGCGAAGCACTGTCTTAAAAAACATACATATTTTGCACTATTCCTGTAATTCAGAGTTCCTCTCCTTTCAGGAATTTCCTTCTCCTCCTTACCCAATTCAGACCTTTTGCTCTCAAGCTCCCATGAAAGCAGAGAATCCCCTCAGCTGTACCATCAGCTCTTTCAGGCAAATACCTTTATCCCATCTCTCAAGCACACTTAACAAGCAGCCTCAAACCCAGGAATTTCCTCAGGATACCTTCACAGATGCACCCACAATTAATCCTCAGACACCAGAATTGATGCCTTAGGATTCAGCCTTTATGTTTTTCAGATCCTGTACTGCTTTAGTGTATACTCTAAAACTCCATAGCCTGTCATCTACTCTTCTCCCATTTTATTCAGGCAAAACAATTCTTCCCTAGGCATGAAACTGAAGGACACCTAACTGTCTCAGGCCCTGAAAGACATAAACAAATGTCAGAATTTGGGGGGGGCAAACTTAGAGTAAATTACTTAATTACCTGAAGCTCTAATTGGATGGTTAAGCCCTGACACATAAATGGACCAAACCTGGGTGAAAAACTCGTGGTCCTCTTCTGTCACCCTGATACTTTCTGAAAAATCCCTTCGCCAGGATTTCTTCTCCTGGCAAGATGAGAAGCCTCAGCTTCTCCATGTTTTGCTTCTCTGGAATGTGATTTGGAGAATTGTTTACCCAGCACGTGAACTGTTTTAACTTAGTGACCAATCCCAGTCCAGCTGTGTCAGCACTCTGGCCTGTCAGGGTTTTTATTACTCATTCTTGTCCAGCCTTCTGATGTGTCCTTTCTCTTTCTTTAGTACAGCTTTAGTATATAATTTTCTTTTAATATAATATAATATCAAAAAATAATAAATCAGCCTTCTGAGAACTTGGAGTCAAGATTTTAATCTCTCACCTCATCTTGGGGACCCTCACAACTCTGCAACAGTTTTCCATCTTGGGTGTAGCCTCTCTCAGAGGCTTCTGACTATTTTGACAAGCTGTACCTATTGAACGCCTTCAATAAACACCCACTTTAATCTTGTCTAGCCTCTGTTCTAGGAACACCTATTGCTGGCTGGGGTCTATGTACAAATCACAAATGGGATGGGACTATTGAGGAACAGCCTTGAGCTATTTTATTTTCCAGCATCACTCTCACTACATGGTTATGACAATGGGAAGATGCCATCAGCTCACATCCCAGGCAGCAGACCAAGAACTTAATGTGTCAGCTTTATAAGCTTGTTGACCAATCACTCAAAGCAGAAGCATATTGATAGTGCTTCTATCCAACTGCTATAAGCACACGTACCTTTGGTTAAAACAATGCCTGCTTATTTCAAATAAAATACCTGCTTGTAACCCTTAAAACACAACACACAGAGCTCCATTATTAAACTGAAAACTTTCTAATATCTTGCTAGATAAACTTTTCCATAGGTTTTCTGCCTGCATTCTGCAGCTTTCTCAAAACCCTCTAATATTATAGATTCCCACAGCACACTCCTAGCTCATTAGCACCACCAGCTCTTTCAGGCCTTTATCCATCTCTCAAGTACGCCAAGCAGCCTCAAACTATGGCATTCCCTCTGGGATGCACCCACACTCACCCCGCAGGCACCAGGAGGAAGGCTCACCTTTGTAGAACGGCCTGCCAGTGAGAAGATCCCCCCTGTTGGAGAATCCAGGGCCCCTGGGGCAGAGGGCTCGGTGTTCCTGGGAGCCGGGCGCGGGGCAGCGCTGGCAGCCGGAGCCCCAGGCAGCCCCCAGGGCGCAGCAGCAGGAATCCATCCGGAGCCTGCCGGGCACGGGCTGCACACATTCCTCCTCCTCCCACCGCAGGTAGCACTGCTCCGTGCGGATATCTGCGCTCCACAACAACAACAAACAGGCGTTTATGCCTCTCCTCGGCTATTACATTGTGAAAAATGAGTATTTTATGATATTTTCGCAAATATTTAAATGAACATTATATGTGTTGCGTTACAAAGTTATGCCGTGTTAATTTTCTTAAGCCGTGTGTTAAATATAGTTTTAGGTTATAACAAAGTGTTAAAATAGAAACTATGCTATGTAAGATACTTTTTTTAAAGAAAGGACTGGCAGCAGATAGCAGCAACAGGACACCTGAATCTTTCAGAGAAAGAGAATTTATTGCTCCATTATCAGAAGAAAAGAACTTCTTCCCATCTCACTCTTCCCCCCTCACTCAGCCGGTTAGGATTAAGAGGAAGGAGCTGTCACTGCCCAGACAGAATCCTGTGTTTGAATGGAATTTATGCATCATGTATGAGATGTATGAATATGCAAGAGGCTGTTGCTTTTAAGGGTTAATCCTCTCTTAAATGGGGTCCTTTTTCAGGCTTATTTTGCCCAGAAAATGGAACCCGGACTGTCCGTAACTCTTTGTTTCTATTGTCTCATATTGTCATTATTGTCTCATATTGTCCTAATCCAAATTGTCCAAAATTTGTATTAGTCTAATTATACTGCTATTTTTATAACCATTTTATTACTATTTTAAAATTTTAAAAACAAGTGATTGGCATTTTCCACATATGTGCTGAGGCCTGAGCAGCAGATTTCAGCTGGAGTTGACTTACAAGATGAATCCTGGGTACTGTGATTAACACCACCAGTATTATTTAGCTAAAAAGAGATTACAAAAGTGCTTATGCTAGCTCTGTATAACCTTGTATAGTTATCTATAAAGAACGTATCTATTTTAAGAAACAGAAATTTCTAAGTGCTGTTGATGCCATAGGATTTTACCTTGTATTTTTTTCATATATTTATGTATTTTTATATCATCCTGCAATTCTTTAGTGGATAACTCTAAGCTCTATATACAGAGCAAGCTACTGTCTTCATATTTTGGTCACACAAAACAATTCCTCTCTAGGCCTGGGAATCAAGGACACCTCACTGACTCAGGCCGCAAGAAATGTAAACAGAAGTGAGTTGGGGGGAGCAAACAGGGTAAATTACTTCTCTACCTGAAGCTGTAATGGAATTGCAAATGTAATTGGAAGATTAACCCCCAATATGCAACTGGACCAAACTTATAAAAGTATAAAAACCTGTGACCTGTCATCCATTTTGGTTGCAAGCCCTGGCAGGGTTTTGTCTGTCTTCAGGAAGTGTACCTGAAGGCCCTTCAATAAACATAACCACTTTTTATTCCCTTAATTTTGTCTGGCCTCTGCTTTTGGGTAGCCCTGGAAAAGGCATCAATTTCTTCATGAATAGAGGCCTGTTTGTGGGGTATTTTAGGGGAAACTCTCCAAAGCTGAGGACTGGGCTCTGGCCAAGTCCCAGTCCTTGCTGGATGGGACATGTGCCACCAGATCCAAAAGCTTCTGTGCTAAAAATATAATCAAATTGCTTTGACTTGGTGATTTGGGCCTATAAAACTGGACACACTTTCGGGGTGAATTTGGAAACCCCAGCTACAAGTGGACACACTGTCCAGGATTTTCCCAATTGCTGGGAAGGGTTCTCCAGGTCCTCACTGGGAATGGGGCTCCCCAGCCACTGAGGATCTGGATGATGGTGAGGCATTTAGGCAACTAGGGATGAATCTTTCTCAATCACTATCCTTTCTCTCATACAGTAATGATTAGGGGCACTACCTTGCTTAGTTTTACTTGTTGCTAAAGCCTATCGTGTAGTTTTATGGAATGAATTATTTCACTTTTGTGTTGCCTTTATATTCTTAGTAATACCATTGTATATTTTCTTACATGTCTTTATATTCTTAGCAAAACACCATTCTTTCCATTGGTGTCTGTGTTTTTTAAATCAGCCCTGTCAATTGGCAGAAGACAAGCACACATTAACACTCAGCTCCTGCTCAAGACTCTGCATTTCTGCACAATGTTCAGCCATCTGAAGTTGCTGATGTTGCACTACAGTTAAATTTCTGAATACTTCCTATGCCACATAAATGTACAAGAATTTATTTTGTTGTCTCCCCATATAAAGATAAATCCCTACACTCACATCTCTGCTTTCTAGGATTCTGTGTATTTGACAGGACAGACACATTTATTTCTTTACTGTACCAAGTATTATCACATATTAAACGACCCTTTTATTTGATGGGACAGCCACATCTGTTCCTTTATTGTACCAGACATTCTGATTTATGAAATGACCCTTCTGTGGCTCTTGTGGTTAAAAAAAAGAAAAAAAAAAAAAAAAAAAAAGAAGGTAAAAAACCCCAAAAACAACAAACAAACAAACAAACAAAAAAACCCCTCCCTACATTTATGTTACTCAATTCACTTACTAGTGCAGTGACTACAGATAAAAACAAAAAAGCTGACTGTTAGGCTTAGTGTGACACCAGGAAAATACAATAAGGTTTCCAGAAAAGTTAATTATGGTTATTATACTCAAGGGTCCATCCCATTAGCAGCAAAGAAGGTCAACCAGAAGCCAAATCAACCAAGTGTGCAGGAAAAATCTCGTACTAGTGTACCCAAATGTCAAGAAAAGAACCACACACTGGCCTGTGCACTGAAAATAAAAAGAGTGATTTGCACCAGCATATTTGTGCTCACCATCCATCACTGCTGCTCCTGAACAGGAGTCAGAGCAGGGACAGCACTTTAGCACAGCCTACTGACTGCACCGAGGACAAAACAAGCCTCAAAGCAAACTCATTCCTCGAAGGCATTAACAACTCCTCTCTGAACTGGCACAGATATTTGACATCTAAGCAGGCACGTTACCTGGGATAATTCAGAAATAAACCACGCTTTCTTTCCAGCCCCTTGAAGAACGACTCTGGACAGCTGTGGGACACAGCTGTGAGAGTGGGGCGTGCTCTTACCTAAACACACTCGCCCTGTGCCGTCCAGGGTCAGCCCCTCGGGGCACTCGCAGTGGAAAGAGCCTCGGCTGTTGATGCAGCGCCCATTGGGACAAACCCCCGGGAAAACCTCGCACTCGTTCACGTCTGTCGGGGAAACAAAGAGCTCAGTTACCTGCTGGCTCCAAGGGGAGAGCTACAGCTTTATGGAGAATTTTAAGTGACAGGAAAGAAATAATACAGTGAATCCCCTATTATGACAGGGAAAAAAGTGACATATTGAGTGTAGTATGTGATCTGAGGTAATTCATGCTTATATGAAATATGCATAAAATAAAGTTGTGAATAAAATTGTGTATGTAACAAAAATCCAAAAGCCTAAGACCACTGACACTCAGGAGACAGACTGCCACAGCGAAATTGTGAAACTCCAGATGGCAGCAAGGAAAGAAAGCCGAATTAGCAAGCAAAAGGACGAGGCCGGCGCAGTGATGAGCCTTTCCCGGGACTATCCCGGGAACTCTGCAAGAGCCATGAACACTTGGTAAGTATCTTCAATCAAGATAACCAGAGTCTCAGGAACATACAGCTGAACACCGGGTTCCCATAACTCGATCAAACACCAGCCACCTCCCAGAAACAGCATTGTCCAGCCCTGCACAGAGAAAAGAGACTTCATGCATAGGCGGGGTGACAAAAGAAATGGGGGCACCTCTGCCTCAGGCAGAAAAAGCTGTATAAAACAGCCCCGAGGAAGACAACATTTGTGAACAGAGGGGGATCCGGAGTGAGAGAGGTCGGATTGAGTTTCACCCAGCGCCGATCCCGAGCTCGACGCTGTCTCTGGCTGTGGCTATCGAGGACCACATTTTTGGTCGTGAAAATAAAACCTTTTGTTATTACTATTAATTCATCTTCTTCATTTATTACATATAACATTGAGTAAGAAGCAAAAACTTCACCTTCACAGGTAACACCCTTCACTCTGGCAAATCCTCTTGAGCAAGCTGTGTCTGGAATCAAGCCAGAGAGGTATTGTTATTGCTTTAGAGCGACAGGAAGGCAGGAGCAGAAAATTTAAAAATACATGGATCTTCAAAATTTGCTAATTATTTCACTCTGTAAGGTGGGGAGTGCTCTAGCCTCAATCAAGAAAAGTACTGACTCATATTTAAACTATTGACTCATGTTTAAACTATTGATTCATGTTTAAACTAAGTGAATAGTTGAGGAAATTAATCTTACACTGTTACTTTCTCATCTGCTTTCCTTAGTGAAATGATCAGCATCTAATCAGATCAATCCCTGCACTCACATGTAGCTAAAAGGTAAAATTCCTTCAAGAGGCCTGAAGATTTAAAACTGTACTAATGTCAGTTTGCAGCTTTTTTTCCCCACCAAAGCTTAATAATGGATCTGAGCAATGAGCTTACTTGAGGAAATGCATGTAAAATGTAGCATCATATAACAATTTCAGAGCTTGCTGTAATTTAACTACTTGCAGAGTAGGAAATTCAGAGCCCAAACTCACCCAATCTGAGCTGATTAGCTGTCTAGATTGACTAGATTTTGATCAGTTTTTCCAGTCTAACCTGACCATCTGCTTCCTGAAGTCCAAAGGAATACCTTTGCTGCACTGCACAGTTAAAAGCTCTGCTGGATGCTGCCTGCATTCTGCTTGTTAGGGGGGATACATGAGCCCACAGTTACTGTTCCAATTGAAACGAGAGGCTAAAACATCTTGACACCAGTTCAACTGCCAGTGGCACTTTTCAAACCTTAAGGGGATTGGTATTTTTGCCATAAACTAGAGTACAGCTAGCACTGCTGCTTCCAGCTTCCATAACTAGCCCTGCAATCTAACAGCAGCACTATTTCTGCAGTCGATAATGGTACACAAACTACATGTTTGAAAAGATCTGGGGAAAAAGTGTTAACAGCCCACAATATAAAAATGAATTTTGCCAGATATTTCACATTACTGTTTCAGCCCTTTACCTCCCCCCTATCCCAGTCAATACACAGTCCTTGTGGAGATGAAACATATTGCAGCCATTAAGAGGTTTATTCATATGTTATTTCCTGGTATGTTTCAAAGTCCTCAGAATGATCCTGATGGTGCAGATTACAAGTCTAAAATAGATCACTTCTAAAGAAGACAACTTCTTTTCATAGGTTTTTCGGGAGGGGGGGTTGGTTTTGGTGTTTTTTGTTTAGATTAGTTGGTTGGTTTTCTTGTTTGGGGTTTTTTCATATACAGAGATTATAAGAATCTACTAGTGATACTCATTCCCTTCTCCCAAAAGATGCAGGATGGTGGAGCATACCCAATTCACACCGTTCACATGGGCTGCCCCAAGCTGCTCCTAAAGTAGCACAGCACTCAGATTTCAGCGTGGCACCGTTGATGTTGACTTCACAGTGGCTGTCTCGGATATTAAGCCAACAAGTCCCCTTCAGGCTGTCTGCAGCAGAACAGAAAGCAAAAACAATACAGAATTGTCACAGCTAGAAGAGCTGGCATACCACATCCATGACACCAGCAGACAGAGAACCAAGTGAGCACAGGCTCTCTTTAAAAAGAAAAATCTTCCATTAGAGTTATTTCGTACACAGTTTAGATACATAGTGCTAAATAGTGCTATATTTATCTAAACTAAATATTTTATTTTAGTGTAAAGGGATAGCACTATCAATGAAAGTGACCAACAAAACCACACTGCCTGAGGCATTTTACAATCCAGGTCCCACAGCTGGCAGAGGTCTTCCAGACATTGCAGTGGATTTATTAATTTCTTTCAGCTAGTGGCTGATCCATCTAAAATATACAAAAGCAGAGATCCCAACACAGAACTCCCTTTCCTGGGTGTCTGCCTGAACCCTTTCTGAAATGCAGGTGTTCTTGTCTTTCTCAAAGGGAAGCCTTCCAGATTGTAAGGAAGTTTAAAAAAAAAACAAAACGCGGTGGATAGGAGTGTTCTATGTTATTTTAGGGGTCTGGTTCTGCTGCTGCATTGGCTACACTGAAAAGTCAGCCAGATCTCAAATCAGGTACATACATTTTAAGTTTTACCTTCAACACCTTTTTACACTCCCCTACCTTAACAAGGTTACTCTCAAATGGTACATTTATTGAGACAGGGAATCCTGTCTCAAGGATTGGTGATCAGGCAGCAACAGCAGCCTGTAAGGTCATACCTAAAATGGGAGCTCAGCCTAGGAGGGGTTTAAATGTAGGTACACACTCAAGAGTTCAAAGTGACCCGGGCAAATTTAGTTTGATCAATAATGAAAGGAAAATAGGATTTGACTTTAAGATTTACATGCACTGTATGTGCAAAAAGCCAGATATTTTACCAGTACCTTATGTTCAGGAACAATGTGCTTAAGACAAAATCATTCCAACTTATTTTCTTCCAAACAGCTTCAAATTTTCTACCAAATCACATTAAAAATGATGCAAGCCACAAGGAGCACAACCTTTCTTTAGGTTAAAGCAACAGTAAAAAAACCTCACCCAATAATGTGAAATCACCCCCAGAAACTGGGCAGGGTATTTCATTAACAGCTAAGTGTGAAACAGTTTATTATTTAGGTTAACATTGGTCTCAAACATGCGGGACAGAGCTCCACACTTGAACAAGTGCATAAATACAGAACTCAGCATTATTTACTTTTGCTTTCCAACTTTATAGGAGTGAAAAATAAAAACCAGTATGTCAAAAATTATTTGCATTTTCCAAATTAGCAGGTGCTTCTGCTCACACCAGCTGCATCCACACTATCCTGCCAAAGTCTGCTTGTCATATCCTTTTCAGGCTATTCCTTTATTTAGCATCATCTCTTTTGTCCAGATAAAAATCTTTGGTGAAAGAGTTATTATCCAACATCAAAGCATTCCTTCTCTTGCTCTTATCTCTTTTATTCTGACTTGAAGAAGAATATATGCATAATACAGGCAGATGGCATCCTACTTATTGTGCACTGTATGAACTCCAAAAATCTTGACTAAAATATGTGTCAAAAGCATCCAAAATTGTGTATTTCAAAAAGCACAAATGGCAGTATCCCTAAGGTAGGGGCAATTCCCAAAATAGCAATGAAACACTTGTATACTTCAAATATGCTTCAAAACCAATTCCCCCTTTTTTCCCCTCCACAAGCATGGTCTTAATATTGCAAAAGCTGCCCATGGGCAAGCAAAGTATGTCAATATCATTGCTGAAAGTTTTTATTACAACTGCTGAATTTACAACCCTCATTTGCTGAAGGCTTGAGCTTAATCTGAGGGCAAATGACTGTAATTTGAGCAAGGGATTTTTCTCTCTCTGCCCAGGAAAGCTCACAGAAAGAGAGAAATGCCTCACATCTATGCTGAACAATGTGGTACTGATTCTGGTTCTGACATGAGAGCAAATTTGAAAGTTAAAAAAATAAAATTGTCAGAATCAGAAATTATCTTACTTTGATCATTCCTGTGCAGAACACAAAAAATCCTAAACCTCAATACAATTTTAGCCTTTCATTTGTGATCAGGAACAAGGTATCTGTTGCTACAGTAGTGCTTTACAGAAGCAATCTGTCAAAAAAAAAAAATAGGAATAGGGCAAATATATTCAATATACAAGTTTTTCTCCACAGGTTTTACGGAGGAAAATCAGCTTGAGATTTAAAATAGCACTTAGCACAATAAGAACACTTTTAAGTTTTTCCACACAAGTCACCTGTAATCTCCAGCCCCTCACTCATTTTTCAATAACCCAGCCTGCTCCCCTCTCATTGCTTCCAATGCCAATGAAATTTTGGCCAAGGTGGAAAAACTGGGCTCTAGCAGTAAAATCTGTGTATCTTGCACCAGCTCTACTTCTCACCCTTCTGTCTTAACATATTCACACTTTTAGTGGAAAACCATGGTTCCTGAGACAGTTTTTGTTAACATGAAACACTAATGATTAGGCTCACAGTATGTAGCTGGATCCTGTTCTTCAGTTTTTATCTGACAACTCAGCTAATTTTTTTGTTTATATTTTCTGTTATTTGTCACAGCTATCCAGGCCAAATGGGACCTCATACTGTAAACAACCCAACGAAAACCATTTGCAAAGTAAATCCAGAACACTATTATAATTAGGCTCTTTGTGAACTTGTGCCCCCTTTGGATGTAAGAACACAAGATTAAAAATAAGAAGTACAAAAAGCATATGTTAGCATGGTTATATCAAGAAATTACCACAACAGGAAAATTACAAAAACAATAATAAACTTCACCGGCCAGTAATGCTACAAGGAAATGTAAGAGAAAGCTTAGGCACAAAAGTAACATTCACTTAAAAAACACATTAAGGCATGGAAGAATACCATAATTAAACAGAAGCTCAAGTCATTGCATTCATTTTTCCACTTTAAGAAAACTGTGACAAGAAAATTCAAATGAAAAACACCAAACAAATCCATATGAAAACAAAAGTAATCTTTAAGAATCCACTTAATAATGACACCCACTTATTAATGACACTGAAATACATCCAGAGCACCACACATATCCTACAATAATTTCAATTATGCTACAAAAATAATATGAAAAAATGGCAGCTTATAAACACCTGCAGTGTGCAGAGGACTGCAAGCCTTTTGAATTTTCTTAGAAAGCCAAGGAAAAAAACCTACATTAATGAATGGCTTTCAAAGATAATGCCAATAACATCCTGCAGACAACTGCTGCTGCTTACTCCAATAAAACCTCTGCAGCATTCTGCTTTTTTTCCAAAAGAATCAACAAAGGATGCTCACATTTTTAGATACATGTAGAATATGTGTGTGCATATAGATAGATGTTTATAAAAAGGGAAAATAAAAGGAGTAAACACCCACCAATACAAATCAGTCCTGTGGGGTCCAACTTGCTGCCAGATGAACACTCACAGTGGAACGACCCAAGGTTGTTCCTGCAGGCACCATTGACACATGGGCTGCTTTCACATTCATTTATGTCTGTAATCCAGAAACAAAAGGCATTATTAGGACTAAAGAGTGCTTCTGGGAAGTATTCCATGGTAATTTATACTCTCTAAATGCTGTTGTGGACTGTGAGGGACCAGGACTGCCGGAAATATTTGCCCCTCCTCTCCTCCCAGCAAGGCTTGTATCAAAAGATACAAGGACAGACAGGTAGGCTGCATTTTGAAGTGCACATATTTTGGAGGTGTTAATTAAATGGCCCTTTTCTACAAGGACAATTAATTTCCAACAGCATGGGCCATAAAGTTCTCCAGCATCAACTACAACTGTCCTGTGAGAAAACAAAACTCTTTGTTCACAGAAGGCAAAGGCATTCCCAGCCACACCATGCAGAGAACAAACAAAGCCCTCATTGTTTCTGCCATTTATGGCTCCATGGGAAGAATTAAGAAAACTCTGTCAGAAGCAAAGTATCACAATGCTGGGTGCAATTCTCTAGTTATGGAAAAGCTGAAGAAATAGCAGTTGTAATTGGAATACTGTAAATGGTACTTCTCTTTAGCCCCAAAATCCTGTTTATTATCCCTGTGAGGTTTTTAAGCTGGTTCACATGCAAGAATAGGACCCCTGCAGACAGCAGTATTTGCTGATTTTTTCTCTTTAGTAGAATCAGTTTTAAGATTGATACAATACATATTCTCTCCAAGAAAAAATGTGGATGCATATCCACCATTTCTTTCTGAACCCAAGCAATCTGATTTTTTTATATGCATCCTGAATCAAGCCATACATTCTACTCCAACCAGTTCCCTTTGGCAGGCTTGAAGTAAAAAATGTTTAGTGCTTGCCTATATTTGCTAGCAGTGCTTCAGGAATATCCTGTAATATCTATAAATTAAACCATCTTAATTTAATGTAGTATCTAGCTAAGCACTAGTGATATTAACAGCATCAAGAGAACATTTTCAAGACAAACTGAAATGTCCTCCCTATTTTTTTCTTAAAGTTTTCTAAGAGATATATTTTGCTATTTTGTTATGATGCACCAAACCTTCCTTTCACCATGCATGTGCATCACAGGAAGCAACAGGTATTTAAATATATTTCAAAATATGAATGTATTAATTAAAAAAAAAAAAAAAAAAGAAAGAGATAAAAATGCCCAGAATCAGTAAGTAAACTTTGGAAACTTTGGATATGTCTCTTCATGCCAAAAGCAAGCACCTAATTTAAATGCCAGCTTTCACAGATCTTTTACTTAATGGACTTATCTACAAAGAGCAAACAGGACTTGTCTTTGTCAGCAACTTTTTGAACAACAACAGAGCTTTATGCTTTTGAAGCCTGATTTTAAACTGTGGGTTGCCCATTTTACAGATTAATCATACACAGATACAGGGATGTAAGATCTAAGAGGCTTTATCAGGTCAGGACAATGTGCCTCATTGTTAGCTCTGATAGAATAAACTCCAAGTCCCTCTGCATCCAAGCGGGCAATCTGGAGTCCTCACCAGCAATTATCTGCTCTGCACCAAGGCCTTGACCTCCCCATGGATATATTTTATACTCTCTTACCTCAATTTTTATTACCCAGGAAATGCTCCCTGTCTCTGTTGCTTCTCACTCTCTGGCTTCCCCCAGCCAGCAATACCTGGTGGTGGGGAGTGTTCTCTGCTGCTTTTGCAGAGAAAACAGAGTGGTTCTTAAAATCACAGATCACTCTGACACAAAAAAAAAGTAATCTTAATTATCTACTTTGTGTCAAATAATCCTCTGAATAGAAATGCTCTGGGACAAAGACACACTTTTGCTTCCTCTCCATCTGCCATCTTGCTTTCAGAAGTTTGTCTAGCTTTAAAAAAAAGAAAAAAATTGAAAAGACAGGACAAACTAACAAAATGGAAGTGATGTATTCTCCATCCAAACAATCACAAGTGCACCTCCATTCTTTAAGTAAGCTGCAACTTGAGAGAAATTTCCATGAGGGACCAGGCATCATCCGTGAAGGTATTTAAAGCTGAAAATGGGTGATTTTCATGTGAAGTGTCACACTTTTAACAGCTGTCAGCTGACCTCACACAGGGGTTTGCACAGACACAATCAATGTGCAAGACAAAGTAAAAAGCAGACAGCTGTCACTATCCAAATCATCACTTCAAGAAGATACATGAAAGGTAAACTGCTTCACATTTATGGGAGCAATATGAGGTTATCTTGCTTATCTTTGATTTTCCCTGGCATTTAGCAAGGTACAACCAATTTTCTTCTAAGAAAAGACATGTTTTTGTTTCAAATTTTCAGAGTTTAAACGAAAATCTGACAAAAACAATTGAGGGCCACACCAATTGTGGCCAGTGTCCCTGAAACTACAACAAAAGAAGGGAATAAGTGGAGATAGAGGGGCAAAAATTCAACACCTTTTAAAAAGTAGAGTCAGCTCTCTTGGCTTCATGGGCTGTGCTCCAGGCCTTTCTGCATTTTATATACTTTAGCACTATGCTAAGAAGAAAAATGGAAACAAAACTCCAAGCCAAATAAATTTGAATAGCAATAGGCTGATAATAGTGCATTGACTGCATCCCAAAATCACCATCCAGGAAAGAAAAATAAAATTAAAAGATGGTATTAAGTGCATTTCAGCATTACTGCACTGCTGAATCAAGTGAAAAAGTATCACATGCACAATGTAAACTAACTCCAAAACCTGTTTCCCTACAGCTTCTCATAATAATACTAAATGGTAATTTTTAAAAGAGTAAGCAACAAACCAAATGGATTTTAACACTATTTTGTATGGTAAAATAAAACCTGCTATGTATGGAGATATTTATTGAGGTGTGTTTTATATATATTTTTTTTTAAAGTGAGTATACATTGTAAACGTCAGAGAAAGAAAAACTGAAACAGTCCACTGTACATTCCTGGAAATGAACTTCAAAGCACATCTGGTTTACATTTAACTAGTTATGTCACTGGAAACACAAACTAAACCATGGAGCTTGTCATAAAAATCTCAACTTTCACAGACTCTGGTGCCTCAAACAAGTCTCCTGCTCCTCACAACAAAATGATAAAAAATTTCAACTGAACTACAAATAAAACAAGAGTTTTGTTGTTTCTTCAGAATTGCTGATGAGAGTCATATTAAAAATTTCTTGGTGACTAATAAGCATCAGAGCATTTTCAGTGCTCAACACAGAGCTCCTGACTACAGCAGGTTTTTACAACCAGTCAATTTACAACTCCAAAACGAATTATGAGAAACAGGATTTGGGCAGAAAAAGAATAATTTCTTTCTCTGCTGCCAACCCAGCATTACTACTGCCTACCCAACATGAGTAAAAACACAACACATTTAACAAGTTTTACAGATACTTTTACACAAAACCCCTCCTGACCAGCTTTTTTTACCTCACTGGCTAAATTTAGACGTCAATCTAAGGACAAGACTCAAGGTTTATTAACAGTAATAGTATCATTAAGAAATAAATCCAAGTTTACTGCTTGAAAATGCAGATACATTTTATTTCAACAGGACTGGCTGGGCTGTCTGCATTCTGGCTTCTCACACACCCAGCTTTAGGTCAGTGTTTTAGGCTCTGATGCTCTTGGTAGTGAGCACCTCCCCTGACCACACTACATCAGTTTCTCTGTCAGAAGATTCCTCAAGAAACATGTACATTAAGGGCACACAGTACATTGTTTTCACAGACAGAAACCTTGCAGTGCACTGACACTGCTCACAATGACAGACTCTGGAGAATAAATTCCTGAGCCCTGTGGGCAGATAGGCACTGAGACAGCTTGGCACAGAAAGCTCTGTAAATCCATGAGGGTTGGCACAAAAAACACCCCACTCTGAACAAGTGGTACCAATTTGTAACATGCAAAAAGAGCAAGAACTGACTTCTAAAGGTGTCCTCTGAAACCCACATGTATTAATATATAAAGGAATGTAATTTCTTTTGCATGGAAGAGGTGAAGACGTTTTGTATAGAACATGTGAATGTTTTATACTGCCAGAATTTAAAACTTTTCCACTTTCCTTTCTATGTGTTTGCTTAGCTGTATGGCAGTAACTTCTGCATGATCAATAATAATAAGGAGCTGAGGACAGTAATATCTTCCACCACTTCAGAAAAATCTGGATGATTACACTGGCTCATAGAACAAGTGTTTTGCAACCAAGAACTACAGCTTCCCCATCACTCAAAGAAATGCAAAACCATTTACTATAAAAACTTCCTACTAATTACAAATACTGAGATTTACTGTGGAACTAAACAAAAAATAAAGGAGAAGACCAGTAAAACTGTACAACTCGTAATACTGATTAAGAGTTGGCACATAAGCTAATGCTTCCAATTTCACTTTTTTGGTACAGTTTTCCATGTATTTTTTTAAATAACTAAAATTGCTCATTAGTTTCTGCTATATGACATTTTTTTCTGCTTTAACATCTGTGTTAAATAGTAATATTACTAATTAGAAAGATTATTTAGAAATATTACTATTTATAAATGTTACTATTATGAAGAAAGCGATTTTGATTATGCTGAAAAAACAAAGGAAAATTTTAGTATTACTAGGCAGTAATGCCCAGGTCCTGGAATGCATTACAGATAATAAGATTTGATCTAGAATTAGCTATCACCCCAGACTGAAGGGAGAGAAGAAGGGAGAAAAGGAAAAGGAGACTCTGTGATCAAGACAGATGCACTTCCCTAAATGGCAGACACAGTGTTCCTGCTATGTGATCAAAGGCAAGCACATGCTGGAGTTCAAAAATGTTGCAGCTGAGCAAAGGAAAACATTATCATATCAAATTAAATGATTACTTTGAAAGAAATTCAACAGCAACTAACACACACATTAAACAGCAGGGAAATTAAAAGAGAAATGTGCAGATTCATGCAACATCACAGCTCTCCCTTTTCCTCTGGTATCTGTCATCACTCCTGCGAGGGTTTGGCTTTGACATGACAGAATAAACAGCAGACCTGACAGGACGTGCAGGTTCCTCACCTTCACAGGTGTCTGTCTCGGAGCTGAACAGGTAGCCCCGGGGGCAGGAGCAGCTGTAGCTGCCCGGGGTGTTCCGGCAGAGCCCGTTGTCACACAGCAGCCCGTTCACAGAGCACTCGTCAATGTCTGCAGGGATAGGAGACAGACCGTGACCACAAGTGACAGATCTGACTTGCAAAGCTCTGACTCACTTCCAGGTTTTTACTGCAAAGATTTCTGCTCTGCCTTTGAAGATTTTTTTTTTTTCACTAGCAAACTCAAAAATTAGTTCACAGTTACTCTCAAAAGATTAATTATGTTTTCCTGCAATGACCTTCGTCATTGAGTTTGGTCAATGATCTTGACCTTGGTCAAAAGACAGTGATCTTTGTCATTTGTATGACTACACCATATAAACTAATGGAGGTTTATTTGCTCTGAAAACAGTATTTAAACTATTTTTTTTAAAACGCCAAAACAGCAGTATGTTAATTACTGTTCTCTCTTTTATAGGCTAAAATTGTTTGTGTTATCCATGAAGTGGATTAAAATCTATCCTGTAGGGTTCATGCATGGCAGCCATCTCAAGAGTACAGATACACCTCCCCTCCAGAGGAACACTGTATTTAAAAAAAGTATGATTAAGACCAGGCTATCAAGCACACTGACTAGAAAAATCCCATATAATAACATAATTCCCTGCACTCCTCTTAAACTAAGTAAAAATAATTCTAATAAAAAGTAATTTGTCTTCCTCATTGCCCTCATATTTATTCTATGAAAGAAGAAAAAAATACAATTTTAAGCCTTTTCCTTAATCCCATCTATGTCAAAATAACCTATGTTTATAGAAGACTATTGATAGGACCAGTCAGGATAAACGTGACATTTCATTCTGCTTCAAGCTGCCTCCTCTTTATTGACTGCTTGATTTCCAAAACCTAATACTGCAACTGAAATCTTAAATCAAATAGATTTTTAGAGAGTTCTTAAGTTTAAAAATATAGAAGTGAGAATAAAATATAATAATGATCTGGTGAATTTGGTTTCCCCAACTTCAGATTTTCCAAGCTGTGTTTACTCCTGTAAGATTCAGACAACAAAGCCTAAATTTCCCCAGATGACAAATCCAAGATTTAAGTCTGGTAGCCACTAATTAAAAAAAGATCTTCTTTACTGTCTTAATTTAACTTCATCTGATTTCAACCAAATTTGTAAACTGACATTTCCAAGAGAAATTTTGAGCTTGCTGTCACAAAATCCTTTGGCCCGAACTATGGAGTGTGGTGAATGCATTTTTTCATCAGAATCTCACAGAATAACTTCAAAATTGGACTGTAATCTGTTGGGATAAGCTCTGTAAAAACACTGAACAAACTCATACCTGACAAAAATACTATCTGCATTCTGACTGATGACCATTTTTAGTTCCTGGCATCTCATAAACTGTGTCATTAATTACAATCTTTCAACCTTTTATCTGAGTGTTCACACTTAAATTCTCTTATGGAAAAATTATATCCAAAAATAAACACATCCTCACATTCAGTCAACTTTATCTTTACTAGAGTAAATACACAGATTATACCAGCACTTACCTAATCCCAAGAGTAACTAGCTAAATAAAACCCCTTCCCATAAAATGCACTTGGAGAATGAATATTACATGAAGCATTTTAAAAATAAAACCACCAATACTTTTCTGCAGCAGTGTTTTCCCTGCCAGAAGGTCATATGTATGGCTTTAGGAAGTAACTAGAAGTAAAGATCCTTTATTCAAGCATATGAAAGGTGACACTTTCTTTACTTTGTGCTTCCTTGGCATCACCAGGAAGGAATGTTTGATATGAAAACTATACTGCAGCTATAGACCAGGTTTTCCCCAGCAAAACTGGTGGAGCTTTGCCAGTGGACAGGTCAGTACATCTTTGAGTGCAGAGACCAATAATTTACCAAAATAAACACAGTACTTAAGGACAGTATTTTAGACATCCTGATGGTTCTTGAAAGATTTCTATTAGCTTTTAATTTAAACAAATTTCACCTTTCTTGCTTAAATTAGAAGGCTGCTAGCAACATGATTGTACAATGCACTTGTGGTGTAATGCACTTTTTCTGGATGTAAGAATTTCCAAAAGAAAAAAAAAAAAAAAACCCACTGGATTTCATGTATGGTCATGAATAATAAAATTAATTCGATGGAGAGTGAAACCTGCAATGTTACCTCCTGCTTACACATCCCAAACAGCAACACAGTATTACTGTGTATACAAAAATAAACAGTATGCAAAATATACAGTAAGAATAACAATTATGCAGTGATTGAGAAAAGCATCATTCCAGGTTTTTTGCATTTTGATTGTAGCTTAAAGAAGCAGATGTCTTGCAACCTAAATTCTGTCAGGCCAAATCAGCATCAACGAAATGATAAATAATTCAGCAACAATAAAAAAAAAAAAAAAAAAAAAAACAACAACAAAAAAACAAAACAAAAACTTACCCACACAATTGGTTCCAGCAGGATCAGGCTGGTAGCCACTGTTGCAATTACAGCGATAGCTGCCACGCAGGTTTTCACAAATCCCATTGGAACAAATATCAGGATCCAAAGCACACTCGTTAATATCTGCATCAGCATAACAACAGAAGACAATCAGGCACTGCCAGGTATGACAAACCTGCTCCTGAGAGAGGTGTGGACAACACCTGGCTCAGTGGATGCTGGCTGGGGCTCTCAGTCAAAGCCAAAGCATAGCACAGGTGCAACCCAAAGGCTGGAAGAGATGATTACTCTCCTTTATTTACTAGAAGGCCAGATGTGGAATCCTGCATCCAGTTTTGGGCCACTTTACATGGGCCCACTCCTCAAGCCTCTTAGGCAACTGTAGAAACCTTGGCACCCCTTGCTAAACTCAGCTCCAGAGTGCCCTAGCTTTCCCAGTCCCACGCCTAGACACCTGGGCAGCTTTCCTCTGTTCCTCACAGCATTCTTCCCTGGCTCCACTGACAATGCATTTCCTTCTCGCACTTCAGATTGATCCTTACTCAGCCATGCTGGTCTTTCCCCTCCTTGTCTGATTTCTTACACATGTGAACAGAGAAAGCTTGTGATCTCAGGAAAACATCCTCAAAGCTCTGTTCTGTTCTCCTGAGGGCAGTTTCCCAGGGAATCCAATGCACTGATGCCTTAAGCAACTGGAAGTTCATGCTCATGAAATTCAGGGTGCTGTCTTTACCCTCCACCTGGCCCACACCCCTCAACTCAGCATGAGTCTAACAGGGCATGACCAATCCACTCCAGGCTGCCATCAGTATGGACATCACTAATTAGTTCATTATTTCATCACTCATTAGTTCATTTGTGTTGGTAATCAACAGGTCCAGTAACGCCTCTGCTCTGTTTAAACTATCACCAGGATTAAGAAATTTTCCCATCAGAGTGCTCCAAGTGTCTCCTGAACTACACACAGCTCATGTCAGCGTGGCTGAATTCCCTCAGCAGCATCAGTGCCTGAGGTGTTGAAAGAGGCTGAAGGGGCTGGATTTGTTCAGCTGAAAAGAGGGAAGATCAGAGGGTCCTCTAACAGCACTGCCCTGATTTTAACAGATGATTACAAACAAGATGGAGGTGCACAACGACATGGCAAGAGACAACACTTGCAAGATACAACAGTGGAAATTTAAATTAAACACCAGGAAAACAATTCTTTGCCATGAGTGTGGCTAAGCAGTGGAGGAAGCCGCCCAAAGAGGCAATGGGAACTCTATCCTTGGAGATTTTCCAAATTCCCCCAGGCAAGGCTTTGAGAAATGGTTTAACTTTGAATATACCCTTCCTCTGAGCAGAAGGTTAGGTTGGATCACCTCCAGATATCCTTTCCAACCTAAACTGACAGGGAACTACGTGTTTGTAACAAAAAGCTTGATGCAAAATACCTAGCCCATGGACCCAGAGCCTGTAGTTTAGGAATCTAGCTAAGAAGTTATAAATTACTAGTTGACACATAAATTTTCCTAATACATAAGTAAAGCATAGGTCAAAACTACAGCATATTCAATCCTGTAAGAACTTGCTGGAAATTTAAATTTTATTCTCAGACAGACAGAACAGGATGATGGATGAGTTATAGACCCTGAATTTACAGTTCCATATAAAATTTCTGCTGTAGTTGGAAAAGTCCAAAATATTCATATGAACTGTAAGAAGAGGAACAGACTAATTTTAATACTTCTTGCCTCTAAGGAAAAGAGGGTGTTTCAATATTTTCCTTCTCCTCATATGGTAAGCCCATTACTTTAAATAGTTCCTTTCCCAACCCCTGGAAAGAAAGGGTGCTGGCCTAGCTGTGACTTCAAGAAAGGCTTGTTTTATACTTGTAAGGCTCAGCTTTTGGAAAGAGTATTTCCTCTTTAATCACAGTGCAGTTTAGATACTGATTTAATACATTTAATCATATATGCATTTGGAAAAAACCATGCTACCCCTGGATAAAACTCCATGCTATGAGACATCTGAAAAACTTTGTAAGAAAATACGATTTGGCAGGCCACTTCAGATTTGTATTTTCTTTAGAGCAGAATGCATTCTGTAGCTCATTAGACAAGTCTGGATCTTGGGGATAAGCCACACAAGGAGTGTACAAGTAGTGACAGGAGCAGAAGCATGAAAATTGGCTGCAGTGTTGCTCTACAAGAGGCACAGAGAACCCTGTGTTTGCTCTAGAAACCTGAACAAAAGAGGACTTCAGTTGAGACATGAATGATCTTTGTCAGGCACTTGGTAGACAGCACAGTTGTTTCAATGTTTTAAGCAGAAACTGTTTTTTCCATGGGTCCAAAAGGACACATGAACCTCTCCACCAGGCTGCATGCAAATTCCTATGGTAGGATGCTGCTTGTACAACAGAATTAACGAATGCTGACATTATTCCTCTGAGATTTAGAGAGTCTTCAATGGATCTTGTATAATTCACTGAAAATAAACTGAGAGAATTCATAAATTCCACGGATTTCACAATACTCATACAAGCTTACAGCATGTTAAGCAATGAAGAAAAAAATATGCAGATACTTACAGTACTGAACAAAACCAGAATTTCTTTCACTTAAGTACTATTTTTAGAAGTTATTTAGGTTATTACTAAAGGTAATGATGGGAGTTATTATTCTGTTTCTGCTACACAGAATAGGAGCTTTAATGCTGACAAGGATAATTATTAACACATCAGACAAATACCCAGCAATAAACTTTATGTTCCTATATCCTCCTATTCCTTCTTCAACCCATTTTGCTTATCTGGCAGCTGCAGCATGCTTTGCCCCTACTTCAGACCTGGCTCAGCCATTATTTTTTAAAAGCCCTGTCTCTGTGGTACTAGGAAAAAATCTGGAGCTTTACAGTTCCCAATACTAAATGCAAATGGTCACTTACAGGACTTTTTTTCATAAGGATATGGTTTTTTCAGTTAAACTCCCTTCCAATTTTTAACTCTAAAGAGATACAATCTGTTCATGGAAACGATCCATGAGTGAACACTGGATCTGGAGTGAAACACTGCTCTATTGCTATCCCAGCTGACTGAAATTCAACTGCAAATGCAAGTGACCCCTGTCAAATGAGAGGAGTCACTCCTGTTTTATGCCTGATCTAAAAAATTCTCTAATCTCAAAAAAAAACCCCAAACACATAGGTCAGAACTCTGAAACAGATTACTGTTTTTTCTAGAGAGGGTCAGGCAAAATCCACTGTTCTAGAGAATTAATTCCAGCTCTTTCTCAAGACAGCACTCAAATATTGTAGTCTGAGAATTAAAATGCCAAAATTAACAGATTAATCTTGAAGGTAAAAACTCTAGATTGTTATCAAGACAACAATTCTGAGGACTTTTTTTTTAAACTTTGAATCATTGTCCTGGGGTGAACTTATGATGCTGAACTGTTAAATTTTTAATTAGCTGTTAAAATTTCAATGTTAAAAACAAAATGTTGTCAAATAAACAAATTTATCCACTTTTCTTGAAAGAAATTTACCTCCTGAACTGCTTGGGGGAGGGGCCACTTAAATTTGCCATCTAGAAAAAAACACTTCAGTAATTTCCTCCCAAAATTTACCCTAAACCATAAACTAAACCTCATTTATTAAAGAAAATATGCAACATACCTCTTCCATCAACAGTAATACCTATTCCACTGCTGCACAGGCCATGGAACTCAGCTGCTCAGTTGAGGAGATGTTGGGGAAAAGAAAATGTTATTTCCAGTATTTCATCTTCTTTCATTCTAAACTAAACCCACATTATTTTTTTTTTCCAAAGTGATTTTTCTACAAAGTAACTAATGAAATGCCAACGCTCACATGAAATAACCATTTATAGATAATTTAGTTAAATCTGTAAGGTAGCACTCCATCCTGAACTTTCATATATATATATATACACACACACACATACAAAACCAAACTTAGATGACCAAAGTTAAAAAATTAGGTGATTTCTTTACAGTCTTGACACAATTGTCCTCTCAAGTTATTGCTTTTAATCATGCTGTCAGCTTTACCTGTTTTTTTTTCTAAATAGTTTTCTGCTATACTAATAATACTAAATGGAAATTCTGTCCAAGATGCAGACTATCTCTGTAGACAAGAGATTTTGTTTTTAAATCAATTCCCAGCTTTACTTAAGGAATTTATTCTTATAAAATGAAATATATATTTCAAAAAATAATATGGGCTGCTCTTTTAAGGTGGATTGACTGGACCAGGAAACCTACAGATTCATTGGAGAATTCTGCTTATTCTCTTGCAAGAATTATTACTTATAGCAAACAGTCAATTCAGGAACCCAAATTCACCCTGTTCACTTTTTTTTAGGGCATGAAATAAAAATCAACAATGCGATTTCAACAGGAGTTTTGTTTAAATTCTGTGTGGTCACTGTACCACTCAAAGAAACACAAAAATTTTACCCGAGTTTTTAGCAGGGCAGGGATGACACGGCTCTCCAAAGCCATAGTCAGGGTTGGCACAGCAGCATTCAGACTTTGTCACAGCACCAGGGAAGGGACGGACACACAGCCCTTTCCTGATGCCCCCATAGCACGTGCTACGCATGTGAGTATCTAAAGACAAAGGACAAGGGAAGAAGTAATTATTTCCTTAGGCTGAAAATTAAATGTATGCATACTATCCCAAAAGCTAAAACCCCTTAGTTTTGGTCAACAAAAAGGTCACACTGGCTACATCTGCACTTAATAATCCTGATGATACCAAGGCCAATTCTCAGTGTGGTTGCCTCCTGGGGCTTTCTCCAGAGCACTTTCAAACCACCTAAACCAGGATTTTGTGACCAAATTCAAAGGCATTCCAAAGGACCTAGCAAAGCAGCCCAGGGCTGGTAATATGGGAGAATACCTGCTTCTGGAAGGAGGAGCATGGTCTCCAGCTGCATTTACAAAATCATGAACAGAAGTGCAATTTTAGGAGATTGTTCAGACCAGCATTTACGTGACATGACCATCTTCATAGGTTTATACATAAACAGGCACCAGTGCTGGTGTAGCACACCAAAGAGGCCCCAAAATCTAGCTGGGAACAGCAATCTATCAAATTTTACACACAACTAGGCAGGAAGAAAAGCAGTGCTACTGCCCAGACTATGAGAAACTTCCGGGGGTTTGTGTTTGAAAACACACTCAGGAAGTTAAAGTGCCATCCTTGGGGAGAGGCCTGGAAATGGTTGATCTGGATAAACCACCACCTGTCACACAAACAAAACACAGAACACCTGAAAGGTTCTTCAACCCCAAAAATCATGTCAAAAAAAGACAGCAGAAAAATTATACAGGCCAGCCATGCACGTGTTAAGACTCACCATGTACAAGCTGCCAATCTTACAGCTGATTTATTCACATAAATCAATTTGACAGCCTCGACCAGATGCATGAAATGTCTTCCAAGACACACCCTCACTACCTACCTTTACAGGATTATTAATCTCTTATACTTGTCCAAGAACTATGAGAATGTCTCTGAGACTGCTTTTTATGCATCTGTTTGGGTTTTGCTGTACTCTTCTGGTTTTGGTTGCTCTAAGCTTCAATGCTTTTTCCCATGTTTGCTAACAGGATAGTATTAGAGATCTTTTAACAGGGATGTGATTGGACAGTTCTTCTAAAAATGTGTAGCTGAGAACTGCAGGATACAGATAAATAGCCTTTACTTTTGACTCCTAAAATTCTACAGGAGCTGCAGAAATACTCTTTGTTTCAGGTATCTTTATGTGCTAGAACACAGCTTTAATTTATGCTCCTTGACAGTCCCCCAGTAAAACCACCATGCACTGTGGGCTGGACATGAGCCTGAGTGGACTCAGAAACTGACACGAGTTTGAGGGAATCCAGACAGCTCCTTGCTTGAAGTATGACCCCAAAACAACAAAGGAAAGTTGCATGAGAAGCTTTACAGTGTATGTTGAATATCCAGGGCCAATCCAAATAAGAACTGGCAACTCCTTATGTGTTCTGTCGGCCCTTTGAGTGTTGTAAGCTGGCTCCTGTATAACAGTACTGCCTGCACATAAATGTTTTCTCTTGCTCTTGGTATCCCATGGAACAGATAGTTCTGGAGCACAGCTACATGTGTCCTACATTTTAGAGTTTTTTCCTTGCCAAGAATATAGGTGAAGCCAGTACAACTTGCTTGCACTTGACATCAGGAAAAGATTATGATGCCTGAAAATAGTCGAGGACTTTTGCACAAGGAATGTCTGTTCATTTAGTTTGCAAAATAATTAGTGGCATCACATTCTTTCCCTCCATCTCAGACAAGTCCAGTTGCCACCCTGACAAGTTCTGCCATGAACAAAGGGACTTCAATCCCTGCCCTGTCACAGAAGGGGAGGCTTCCCCCTAGTCGTGTATCTGCGAGGGAATGGAGAAGCAAGTCAAGGGAAGGAAATGGCACCAAGAGAAACTGCAGAGGGACAGAAGACTGGAAAGTATAAAAGAAGTACTCTGGAGGAAGGTCTTCAAAGATGTGGAGTGTGGGAAGTAGCTGAAGGAGGCGACAGATGTACTGAGCAACTGGTCTGCACAAGAGAGGAAGTGCTTCAGCAAATATCAGTGCTTAGAGAAGTGACCCCGGAGTACCTGGGGACAATCCCATGCCTAGTTACAGGAAAACAGTCTGATCCGCACAGTCAGTGATTCACCAAGCCTGTGAAGAACCAAGCTGGCTCTCCCACATCAACTGTGTGACAGGGAGAATGACCCCCTTGGCTTGAGCTATGAGCGAGAATGAGAAGGTCAGGCACCTCTTTGTGGATGATTCAATTGCTGCAGGCATCTCACAAAGCTCAGGCTCTCCATTCCACAACAATTCTGAGGCTGCACTTACTGATGACCCCGTGCTACTCCCTGTGTTTAGTTTGATTAGCCTTTGGCTACTCATTCCAGAGCACCAATATTTTTTTTTTTGCTCTGGATCAGAGATTAGCATTGCTGCTGCTGTACTTGTGTCCCTGTTTATGGGACTCTCCACTCTGCCCCAAGGCATGGCACTTCTACACTCTTAAATCTGGCAGCACTTCAATACCTACAAAAGTTGACATTTGCAGTCAATATCAGGTGGACCAGGGCTTGACCCACACTCAGGGAAAGTCACTGCATCCATCCAGGAGCCTTAGAAGGACAAATCAGGCTTATGACAAACACTTCTCCATTTGGCTCTGCAAAATTACCAGGGTAAGATAAAGCTTAGTTACTCTGTCCTGTATGACTCTGGCTCTGGGCAGAGGGAATTCGAAGTGTCTCAGCAGAGGACAAACAACACTGAGTGACACTGAAGCCACAGCTCAGCACAAGTTCTGAGGTGATACACACTCACAACACAGAGTCAGCTGAGGTGTCCAAGCATGGAGCTGCAGCTGGAAGTACAGCCAAACCTAAAAAGTCTGCAAATATTCAAATATTGGAAGTTTGGCTCCAAGTATTTATCTAGCTGTTCCATGACTCTGTAACTGTTCCTCTTCCAAGCATTTGTTCCCCTTTGCTGTACCTTTTTCAAGCTTGTATAACATTTTGTGATTGACTCAGCCATACTTATAAATACTAAGTAAACCAGCATTTCCTTTCTATGTGTACTCCCACCAGGATCAAGGTCATTATTCAGAAGTAAAATAGAGCTCAGAGAAAGAGGGGGCAGCTGGACTGTGGGTTCTTAGATTTTATATTCCTTGCTAGTTACCTAGCAGATTTGTGGAAGTACTCTTACAAGATTTCCAATTTAAGTTATTAATTTTCAAACTGCCAGCGACCTTCTAGCAGGCAGAACGCCTGAAAAGTACTATTTAGGACATGCAATATATGGAATAGAATAGCAAGACACAGAATTCCTGTAGTTAACACAGCATGTGGATTGCATATAAACACACATACACGATTCTGAACAGTAGACTGGCTTGGAAATTCTATTCTCAAGTCATGTGAAGATATTTTGTTATGCAGGACTTGAAATTTGCTATGTTACTTTATGGCTGGAATAATTACATCACCTTTTTTTAAATGAATTTTCCAACTAGATCATGATTCTGCTATAAGATTTTTTGTCCTATGAAGGGAACCTCCTGTTGAAAATGTATGCATTTATGGTAAACCTTAAAGCTGTGCAGCACGTAATTTCTAAATAAATGGTGTTCACAGATGATGGCCAATCGGTCAAGCCTTTTGCTGCTAGCACTGTGGCAACATTAGGTAAATGAAAGCACAGAAAATTGAGTACTGTATTGATTCTTTGCAGCTGCATCCCTGACAGGGGTAAAGATGAGGCCAACTTGGAACACAAAAAAGGTACTGTACAGCCTGTACTCAAATCTGGTTTTGTTGGTGTGCCACTGAGCAGTGAAATTCCAATATTTAAAACAGTACAACAGGCCTTTTCTCATTGTTTTACTTCTCACTGCTTTTCTCCAAACTTTTAATCAACCAGAAGAAAACAACTCCGCTACCACACAGGAGGGAACACAACTTGCTTTTGTTGGTTCAGTCTTCAGTACAGTTTTGCTTATTAGAACATTTAATTTACTTAAAACAACAAAATTTGCATTCCAACTGAGAGACTGAGAATGTGTTTTAGCTTTTTTTGAGCATATGTTTTTAAGACAGTCTCAGTTTTTATCATGCATTTTTAAAGCTGAAGTGGTAACAGAAGGGGCTAGCTTGTGCTGTCACTTAGTAGAAACACTTGTCCTAGATTTTTTTTGGAAGAATTTTGACCTTTACCACCATCTGAAATGTTATTGGAAATGAGCTGGTAACAGCAACATGAGGATTTAGTATGTCCCATCCCTTTGGTGGGAGAACCTCCAAGCATTTTGATGCAGTCTGTTTTTCCTTTATCTGGAAATATGCTGATAAAACAAAGGCAGATACAACATCCATGAGTCCATCAGCAAGAACAGTCATGGCACTGATTAATAAACATGATTCTTGTAGAATCTCTGTTCACTAATGTGCCTGATGACAGACACATGCAGGAGCTAGGGAAGGAGACATTTCAGGGATACAGAATTGATGTTCTGAGACACACAGGGAAAATCCTGTGGATTAAATTAAGGAACTTTGCAAAGTACACACAGTGTCATAACTCTCAGAAATCCCTGTCCAATATTTATTCCTCTCCTCCCTCCTCATCAGCAATCAGCAGTGAACAAAGGATTGAATACTTCTTGTCCTCTGTACTTCTTTAATTCATCAGCTTGAAAATTATCCATTTTTTTGTCCCACGAGCTCCCTGAAGATATGCTAGACCTCCTAGCAGAGCTTAGTAAAGAATCTCTTAAATTCCAACCAGTACCATTTGAGACGATAAGAGGATGATTACATGGCAAAATATTATTTTTCATCAGACTAGAAAGGGTATGTCTCAAACCCAAAAGGAGATGCCAGGAAGAACAGGCACTTCAAGCTTACTTTTATATGAGTAACAGGTTAACAAGAGGTACTGCCTCTCCCATTCCACAGAGGAAATTAAGTTTCTTGTCTTTTAACAACAGGATTATGGGGTTGCATCTTGTTGTGGTTTGATGTCAACATTATTTAGATGGAAATAATTTGATGCATTTGATAATTAATTAACCTAATAATTCCACTTGTTTTTCCATGAAGAGAAAAGAATAAATCTGACTTACCTACACACACACGACCATCAACTCCAACAACCAAGCCAGGTGGACAATCACACCGAAATGAGCCTTCAGTATTTATGCAATGACCATTCATGCAAATTCCTGATGTCTGGCATTCATCAATATCTAAGAGGTAGCAAGACATTTCAGCAATCAATCTATTTTTAAGCAAGATTACAACTAATAGTTTCAGAACATTACTAATTTACTTTATGATAGCAGACAACAGTATCTCTGTTTCATTTCTAGTAAAAATTTAATCTTGGAATAACCAAAATTCCAGCTGCAGAAACAAAAAAATCCCCTAAACACACAGAAGAACTTAGAATTAGAGGTACTTCATATCCTACATCAAGCAAAATCAATGATAAGTTTTCCCCTTTGTCCATCCCATATTTCAATTTTGCTTTAAAGTATGGCTAAAGAGCACTAGACACAAAATATCCTGATAATAATTTCAAAGAACTTTTAAGTGGTCACCAATTTCTAAGCACAACTGCACATTATTAAGAAAAGCACAACTAGTAGAAATGGCTAAAATTCAAATCAGAAGACAAACAATTTAGATTATGTACTAGAAGTGGCTTAAGCCCAAACATACCTCTATGAGCAGCAAGGTATTTTCAATTAGTTTGCTGAAACTGAAGCTAAATCAGACAGTATTCTTAAAATGTTTAGTTGAAGTTTTTAGTGTTTGCACTTCAAAAAAGTTTATAATGCAGTGTGACCTGTAAAATAACTCAAGTGCTATGCACCTGAATTATCAGGATAATGATGTGGAAAATGGGGGGCTCATCAATGTAAAATCTTTCAAACCTCTTAAATTTACCTTACTGCTGCTCACTTTACCATTTCACAAAGGGTCTGAATATTTTGATGCATTTACAATGCTCCAAGACTTTTCAGAAGCTAATTTATTGATCGTTGTGGCTTTCCTAGCACTATTAAATACTTCTTTCAGTAAATTAAGGATCTGTTTCCAGGCAGCTAAAGAATCTACTTTAATGAGTAGCAAGGTGTTACATGGCATTGGATCAATCCATGTTCCCAGACTGCCATTTCTGCAGGGATGAACAGACAGAAAAAGCCATTTTCAATCAATATCCCCCCAGATTTCACATACCAGTACAGTAACGTCCATCTGGAGCCAGGACAAATCCTGGTTTACAGATGCATTTAAAACTCCCATCCTCATTTATGCACATCCCATTCAAGCACATGTTTGTGGTGGCACACTCATCGTGGTCTACAAAACATTGCAAGGAAAATTGCTTTTAGTTTCTCAGCCTCCAGAGGACAACACAGTGAAAATAATCAGTCAGGACTGGTGTGGCATATTCCTTCACTTGAAGATTAGTTTCTGATCATAACTCTGATAAAGTATCTCTGGAGTTTTCACTCCTTAGAAAAAGCAGCATTTTTTTTTTTTCATGTTGTGATCAGTTGCTTTGCATATTTCAGCAGGCTGTGTATGAAAGGACAGGGTGTGTCTTTCTTTCATACATGAGAGGATAAAAAGCTTCCATCACCTGAGAGAATTAAGCTTGTTGTTCATCTAGCAACGTTTTTTCTTGACACCATGAGGCCAAATTTAAAAACAGGTATTTTCATCAACAATGCTGATTTATGGATCATCAGCTGTGAAGCTTTATGGAAAACCATTATTATTAGGACTTTTGAGGAGAGGTGCAGCTTCAAAAACAAAAATTATCCCAAATTTTCTTTGAGATCATATGGTTCTATACAGTAACTATTTGAATGAAGGGGCCTCTATGTTCACAGTATTTCAAAAAAGGTAATTTCAATGATCCTCACCTGTAGTATGAAGCACAATTTCTAGAACCACCAAGCTAATGCCTGCCCCACTCTTTTGGAAGGGTCCTTACCCACACAGTTCCTTCCATTTGCAGTCAGTTCAAACCCAGCATTGCAAATGCACTGGAAACTTCCCTCAGTATTCACACACCTCCCATTTTTACAAAGAACACCATTCTGAACACACTCATCGATATCTAAGGGGAAGAAGAAACAAACCAAGCCAAAAAAACAAAATCCTACACAAACAGAGAACTACAGTTAAGATAAAAATGCATTTAGAGACAATTATGGCTTTGAAAAATACTGGCACGTCACTTAAACATTACTTAGAGAAAAGTTCAAAAGTAAGTTAAGAATTCTGTCTCCTTGCATCAGAGAAAAAATCTATTTCTACAGACATGTACAGCAAATGCTACATTTTGAGATGCTTTGCAATTTCGTCATGAATACTTTTAAAATATGATGAACACTTTCATCTGCATGCATACACAAAAAAGCACCTGTCATTCAATTTTTATTTTGTTTTTAGAACTCCTGTCTGGGAAATTCCCCAGACAGATATACCAGAATAATGGATAAATATTAAAAGACAACAACAAAACAAATGAGGTGGCAGCCCAGATCTAGAACGCCAGCTGATTTAACACTGGGATTTACTGAAATTGTGAAACTGCACTCCTATCTTTCAAATTCAAGTGGAGTCAGATGAAAAGGGTCAGAACATCTGCAATGCCAGCAGACACGGAGCAGTTTTCTTACCAATGCAGGCTTGCTTGGTAGGAGTTCTCTGGAAACCTGCATGGCACTTGCAGTAATAGGAACCAGGTGTGTTGACACAGTCCCCATTGGAGCAGGGGTTTGATGTGCACTCATCAACATCTGCTGGCAGCACGGAGAAGCATTAGTGACTTCACAAAGTCTGCAAGGTTTTTGGTTTTTTGTTTTTTTTTTTTTTTTTTTCCCAAGTCTGGAAGCTACTGAGTGAAAAAGATGGTTACTAGCAAACAAATGCTAATTGCTAAAGCCTGTTCTTGGTGAAAAATCACTGCTTTGCCAGGAACACGGGGCTCTTCTTGGTTCAGCTAGGCAGGCATTTGCAAGACCTGAAGTAGCACTGCATCATTTGTAAGCATCTTGAGGAACAAGAGAAGAAGAATCTTCTGGGGGATTTTGAGACCTGATGGTTGCCTTAATGGTTGATTTAATACAACCCAGTTTCATTTAACTCAATGGCCATTTCTGCTTCTTCACAAGAAAAAAACAATACTAATCAAACAGGCACTTCAAATTGAGAGCAAACCATGGCATCCAAAACCCACTCCTATTATATTACAAGTTTGCTGTAAAAAACTGAGGAGGGGCTGCACACCAGCAGGAGGGATTCTAAATGAGACCACAGTCTGTGCACCACATCTCAATTACTTAGGCCCCACTGCACCCTCAACCCCAGTCTTTCCACTGAGTAATGCCAGATTTAACCTAACCCTTTGCTATAATGCAACTTACTCTCCTTTACAAAAGTTTTGGGTATTTGGGTGCAACCAAACACATTTTACCCAATTTAAATGTCAGCTAACTGCTCAGACATGGGGCTCTGAAAACTTCAACAGTTCTTTTCAAGAACCCTTTCCCAAATTTGATATCCAGTAGTTATCAGTGAGTCAGGGGTGCCTTTGGTCACGACAGCTATTCCCAGATCTAAAATAACATCCCCATTACATTTCTGTAAACCCTCCAGGACCCTTGCCCACTATAATCCAGGGAGAAGAGTGGGTGTATCCCACTGGTCTGCCAGGGAAGGACTGCTGGCTCAGTCCCCACAGCAGCTCCTAAAGGATGATCTAAGCACCTACTGTCTGTTAGAGCTCAATTTACAGGTGACAAATGGATCCCTTGATGAAATCCCCCATTTCTTTGTCAGCAACTTTTGCTAATTTGACTTTTTCCTCCAGGTAGGCCCTTCACTTTATTTACAATGTACTTGTAATTACTCATCTCTTCATTTAGACAGTATTTTAACACCATAAAGCCAGTGGTGATTTGCAAGAGTTTCTGGCATCTGGCTGAAAGCTGCCATAAGAAACTCTGAAGCTGATCACTTCCTAACAGTGATGATTTTCCCATGCATTTTGCAGTGCATGCTTTCAGAAATACCAGGAGGAAAACCCCAGGGCAATTTTCGTGATCATTTCCATTCACTCCTTATCAAATCTGGTTCTAGAACTTAGCTCATTGCATCTTGAGAATACTGGGATGTGTCAAGAAACTGAAATCATAAGGATACTTATGTGTACTTCCTAGAAAGTGCTGCTCCTCAAAAAACTTCTAAAATCACTATAAAAGATGGCAAAAGGTTAGTTTTGTTCAAATTTAATAATAAATAAGACCCTATGTTTAGCAGGAATTACTGAGTTGAACACAAAGTTTAAACCCTGACTGTACAAAAAGAGATCTGTGTTTACAGAAGTCACTGATTTAGCTGCCTGGTCTACAGCACTCTTGGTGCCCAGATACAATCTGTGTAAACATTTAAATGAATAAAGGAAATGCAAATGGAAAAATCAAACACCTCCCCTCACAAGTAATTAGCTCATTCACATCTGCAAAACCACTGATCCCACCACCACTGCAGTAAAACCACAGGCACTGAGACAAGATGAAGAACAGAGGAATTCAGGGTGTATTTTAAATACAGAGGTAACTGAATTTTTACATGCCAGTCTGTGTCACTGCAGTAGTTCCCTGCCCTCCTGTTCCTCTGCCATGCCTGCATGATGGGATGCTCTTTGTCATAAGTGGGGTGATTTTTCACCATTGGTGATTTTTCCTCAGTGCTCAGCTGATATAGGAAGGGGTCAAGGAGGACTGAACACCACCCCTTCAGAACAAACAAAATCCTCAGCAACCAACAGAACATCAAACTCTGAATCACATTTTGACAACAATTTTTTTGTCAAGTGCCCTGATTCAAATGAATTTACTGCATTTATATCTTGCTTTATTATAAGGGAACAGAGAGAGAACTTATAGATACTTGACACAGCAACTTTTCCTGCAGAAAATGACATTTAGGACCTTCTGTATTACAGGCTCCAACTTGCTTCAAAAAAAAGCCCATGTTCATGCTCCAAAGGATCTGTCTGCAAGTTTATAAACTCTACAGCAGGAATGCAGAGGTTCTCTATCAAAGAGCTGACTTAAGCTTCTAAAATCCTTCCAAAGCCATGTGCATCCCTCATGCACATGACTTCCACGTGAAATATGCATCTTAAGATGGTCTTATTTTTATAGGCTCTTGATAACTGAGGGAAATGGCAAATGTATGGTAATATAAAGGAGTTGTTTGCTTTGATTTTGCATTGAAAGCATGCATATTCCAGCAGTATAAACAGGAAACATTTAAGACAGAGATATTTAACCCATTTGTTCTATCTCCCAGCATACCCCCTTGAAGGTCAAATGTTTGTCTTTCAGCACTTGCCTCACAACATCTCCACTTTCCAGATTTTCATCACTAACAATTGCCAGAATTCTCTCAGGCACAGTAGGAAACTTCCAAAATCCCCTTAAGAGACTTACTGCAATGAGTCTGAAGACAAATTAGAAAATTTTAAACAGGACTGTTTGCATTGACAAGACAACTAAAATTCAACACACCACACCTACAGATTTGCTCCCACTTTTTAACACTTTTTAAGTCTCTACAGTTTTATCCAGAGTTTTTTGAAACAGAAATGAGCAAGGAAAGGAAAATAAAAGCTGTCTATTTTGGAGAAAAGGTCTGACCATTCAGAGTCAGACCATTTAGGACATTCATGGTCCTTGGCCCATCAGGAATGTTCTGTTGTGAGAACAGCACGATGCAAGTTTAGGTCAGAGACAAACAAGTAACACCACAGTTTTTTGGTTTGGCAGGATTAATCTTGAAACAGGATTTTCCTTTAACTCTATAGAAAAATATGTAACCATTTCTGGATTTAATTTATTGCTTTGGGAGCAGGCAGAGAGAGAAGCACAGAAATAGTGTTCATTTATATGCCACTAACCCTATTACCAATGCCCCAAGACTGTTCTCTCAGAAATTAGATAAATATTCAAATTATAATACAGAAATCTACCATAATTCATATATATACAGATAAAATTAGAATATATATCCTGCCTATATTTCCAAGAAACATTCTGTGTAGTTTGCAGCAACTACTGTTCACAAATCTCAGATTTAGGGGGAGAACTTAAGATACTTTGGCTACTTCTGTATCATAGAATTAGAAAATAACAGTGCAACAAAGCTGTGTTATTTACAGGGTTCACAGAGTTATTTATAATTCACAGAGTTCACTCTTTCATAAAACATCTGAATTCAAACAGCTACTGAAAAGGCTGCAGAGCTAAAACTAGTAATGACTCATTTATTTCATGCAAGAAAAATATGGGCAAAACTACACTTAAACATTTTGAAGCCATTTTGGGGTGGTCTCTTCCCATGTTTTCCATGTGGGACAGCACTGTAGCTGGTACTGCACCTTCAGCTTTTGTTAAACCAATTGAATTTTTTTTTTTTATCCCAGTGCATCCAAAATTGTCTCTGCTTTCAGTTTACTCTTTCATGCTGAGGTAAGCATTGCAAAGTCAAAATTAAGTTCTTTAAGTGAAGACACATTTTTACTGGGTAAGTACCTGTAAACTAGATAATTGTAAACCAGGTCAATTTTTTTTTTCCCCAATGCACTAATCAACCTAACCTCACAGTTTTCAGGCACTGGGACCCCAAACTGAAAATTAGACACAACTTCACTATTATCACAAGCCTGGAGAAGGGGAACTGCCAAGCAAGTTTCCTGCAGAGTGACCCCACAGAAGAGACAGGGACAGAATGACAGCCACATTATCAAGAGCACATTGTCTTTTTCTGTCCCAACACCCAGATATGTAAAGCTGGTGGGCCTTTCAAACCACAGATTACTGCCATGCTCCAATGACACCTGAGAAACTAAAAAACTGAAGTTCATACAGCTGCACTTGCTACAAGCTATGTCCTTCAGATGTTATTTTCAACTTGACCCCCAAGTAACAAAAATATTAATAGTACAAGATGAAAACTAGATTTCGAAAAGATCAAATAGTCCAAGACTCCAGATAGTCCTTGAGTGTCAAGGTTCACCAGACTTAAAAATATTACTGATTTCAGTGATGCAAAATCTAGCACTGTAACAAATGAGCCAGGGTTCTCCTTACTCCTTTTATAAAGAACAGCCATCAAGAGCCATCAAACCGTCTTTTATAAAGAACAGCAAGACAAACATCACAAAATTCCTATTCCCCGCTCACAATGTGATTATGGCTCCTGAGACCCAAGGATGCAGGAGAGATTCAGCCCTTTGAACTTCCCAGTCAGAGATCAGAGGTACAGAAAACTCAGCTAAAATTAAAAAGCTAAAAAAGATTCGGGCTCCCTGCTTTGTAAAGGACAGCCTGGAAGAAGAACTATATAAACCTTCAAGTACAAAAAGGTGAAATGAAGAAGGTACTGAACTGCTTTCCTTGTATAGTGAGGATAAGATGAGAAATTACAAAAGCTGAATCTTCTGCAAATGTAATGTTTAAATTAGATTAGATGTTCTGAACACTTTCTGGATATTTGACTATGGGAGCAGTGCACCTGCCTGGGGAAGTGGTGGAATCCCTCTTAACTGAGTTTTCTTAAAATGAGGGTGTACAGTGGTCAGGAATGGTGCAGGTACAACCAAGCTCTCTGATGAAAGAGCACAACTGAACTAAGAGGGGACCTGCAATCCACAGACACAGGAGAAATTGATTCTCAACCCACACTTACTGTGAGGCAAACCTACTGCTAACTATTGCTAACAAGCTCTTGTGTGGTATTTTTCATTCACAGATCTCAATCTCCTTATAAAGACTCAGTAAACAAGGGTTCAAGCCAAAATATAAGCATCATTTTTATTTAGGATCCTATACATTAATCAGTGTATCCTGCATAGGGGGCTCCTCTCCACACAACCACCCCACAATAACCCCTAAATACTGTATTTTCTCAGAAACAACTGATGAGTTTTGGACACTGCAAGAGTGAAGTGCAAAGGAATTGAATAAAAGTACAGAATCCCAAGTTCAGTTCTTGTTATATAAAATTAACATTCTATATTTTCATCCAAAATTCAAATGCAACCAGAAGTTAAGTAATACAATTTTAAAATTATTTTATATCTTTTAAATTGCCATTAATCCTTATGAGGAGGCAAAACATAAATTCTACCCTTCATCATCCTGATCATAACAATACTACATCCCAAAAGTGGAGCTTTGTCAGCCTCAAAAAAGAGAAAATGAAGCAGAACTTACTTTACTGAATGTGACAAAAATGCTCAACAGCCTTTAAGTACAGTAGTAGGAATACTCAATAGCAGTATTTGAAATTCCAGATTTTTTTTTCTCAAAGAGAAAAATAGCTCTCATAGAAAACTGAAATCATTCTTGTCTAGCTAATACCATAGTCTTTGCACTCTCTCTGAAGAGCAGTATCATTAAAATTAATATGATTTCTTTTTGTAAAAAAGCCCTGGTTTTAAGCTCAAGAATATTAGAATAACAGATTTTGAAATGTGCACTCACCAATACAATCCCCATTTGCATCCTGCTTGTATCCCATGTTGCATTCACATCTGTAACTAGAGGGGGTTGGTATACAACGTCCATTCAAACAAAGGTTGGGATGGTGCTTGCAGTTGTCTATTGTCTGATTGAGTATCGCTAATATAAAAAATCAGAATGAGAGACAAATATTCAGATTTTTAAAGGGAAGTAAATATGAATTTATACTTGGCTTCAGAAAGGATGTTGTGAGGTGCACAAACACATTAAAAAAACCTGTTTTCAAAGCACTATCTGTTGACCTAACAGTAAAATAACAACAACAAACAGCTCTTGGAAATAAAAAAACCACATTAGACAAACATTCTTAAATATGATTTACCATTTCTGTCTATAGCCTGATGAGCCTGTCAATGAACTCAGGGATAAACCACAATTTGTGTGAAAGTCAAAGCAATTTTTGGTGTACTTGTCTTAATAATACTTAAGTTTTATGATCTTTATGGTTGTGATGCCAGGGATATGTTTACACATGTCATGAGCAATGTTTACATCCACGAGACTTCTGCCAGAAAATTATTCACCTTGGGCTTTCAGCCAAGGCAGTGTTTCTGCAGAGTAAGCAGGTTTTACAGTTGGAAGAGAAAATACAGAAGACATTTATTTTTAACCTCAGTAGTTTTTGGAAAATACCTAGAAATCCGGAGTTTTAATAGTGCTGACAAAGACACCTCAACAGGGACAACCCAGGCTCAGGCACTCTGTAACTGAAGTCATGCAAAAACCTCTTCCTACATCAGGAAGAGCTCCTGACCTTCCTGATGCATCAGCTGGGGTGTTTAAAACATGCTTGAATGGCAAAATCATTTTTAAGTATTAAGAACTCCATACCATATCCATACTGAGTTATAAAAATAAAGGAAAACCAGAAGGAATCATGTAAAAAAACCTCAAAAACCAAGTCAGAATATGAGCACTTACTCAGCCCTGTAATGATCGGGCCATTTCCAGTGGGGCTGTGGCCACCTGCTCCTACCCCTGCTCCACCCACAGCTGGGGAGAATCCGTTACTTCCCGGGATTGGGATGAACCCAGCTCCTCTTGGTCCGAATCCATTTCCATTGCCCCTGGGATGGAAGCCGTTCCCTCCTGCTCCGCCGCGCCGGGAGCCGCCTCGGGCAGGGGCACCGTCCACGCACAGCCTGCGGTGGTCATCTGTCAGACAGGGGGGACACAGCAGCACACACCAGGTCAGCCTCCCACAGACAGCTCAAAAGGAAGGCACAGCACTCCCTGTGTGCTACAAAAACCAGGATGGCAACTCCTCCTCTCCGTGATACTGCGTCTTCCCCCTGCCACTCCAAAGCTCCCTAGGCTGCGGCAGGTGTTGCTTGAGGAAATATTAAAAAGGAATGGTGTAATTTAAGAATATTTGTTCAACTGTTTGTTGAAACTGTCTTCTTGATGTGGTGACAGCAGCACTGTAACTCACTGGTTTCTCAGAGCTGTTGATGAAGAAAATACCTTTCATCAGGGATGCGCACTATTCCTCTCTGAGCAGAAATGAAAGAACAACTTAAAAACTGGTGCATTCCAGTTCAGAGTAACCCAAAATGCAATGGAGCAAGAGAGCAGCTGTTCCTTTAAATCAAAATCAACTATGGACCCTAAGAGTCATTTCCTCTTCAAGCCTAACACAAAATCTTTCCCATTTCTCAAAAACTATTTCCAAAGCCAACAGAAGGACATTAAAAAACCAAGTGCCAAACAACCATGAACCAAAAAGAAAAATGGTTAACAGATGTCAGTATCAGTATTAAAACCACGGAAATTAGCAATAATGCAATCCATGACCTTATTTTTTTCTGTTTAGCCTACATTTTAAAGCAGTTTAAAACACCCTAGTGACCTCCACCCAAAGCAGAATGAGCAGCAAGAAGGAGAAAATAAACCAGCCAAACCAAGAGGGCACTCACCAGATCCTCTGACAGGACACACCTCTGGGACAGAGGCACTGGCCCAGCAGTGGCCAGACTCACAGCAGCACTGCCTTCTGGTGAACCTCCCGGGCAGCTCCTGTGCACAGCGGCCGCTCGCAGAGCTGGAGAAACAGCTGCCTGCTCTCTGATCTGGCAGTCAAGTCAAAGACAAAAACCAAAACCAGTGTCATTGACGCCTTTTTGGTTTTACCCTTCTTTCTTTTATACATTCTCTTGTGGTGATGCCAGTTCTAGGTTTTTCTGGGTCTGGACTGAAGGCATTTGTGACAGCTCACGTTTGGACTCAGGTGTTTATTATTTCTTATCAGTGAAACAGTCTCACTACTGTGAATTCAGCAGCTTTTCATTAGAAGGCACAAAATGGCCAACAATCTCTTGGTACAAGGTCTTTTAAACTAAACTATCCAATTAAGAACTGACACATAGATTATTTTCTCTTTCAACCCAACAACGGATCCCAAAAAGCTGCAATGTGGACTTTTCTGTTAAATTACACAATGCCACCCAAACCCAAGAAGAAGAAGGAAGAAGAAGCATGAAGAAGAAACCCGGGACAACACCCTGTGCCCTCCATCTTGCTTTCATCCACAACATCCTAAAAATCCCAAACCCTCAATTTCTCACCAAGTGATACACCTACACTGCTCTCTATAACCTATTCCACACTTTTGTGGATTCTGGTCTATCTTGAAGTCTGGGAAACTTCCTCCATGAATGAGGGTCAAAGTCAGTGCTCCCCTGGGGGTCAGGGCACCCCAGAGCAGACAGAGGAATATTCCTAGTGCCCTGAGTTTCCACATTCTCTGTATCCTTTACACATATACTTGTAGCTTTGTAGCCTCAAATTGCAGCTTAACTTCAATGTTTTCCTAGGCAGAAAGACAAAAAAAAAAAAAAAAAATCCAGGATCCCTGTACTGTCTTGGGTCTTAAAAACCAAGGCTGAAACCAGCTTTCCAAGACAGACTTTTGTAAACAGGGCTTGGATCTCATCCTGAGGGGGGGCAATGCAGAAGGCACTAAAGCTGGGGGAATTACTTCACCAGGCAGGTTCCTGACTGGAGGGGCTCATCTTTGGCCTTTTCTACCTGATGAATTTGTGTACTTGACAACCCTCATATAAAAGGGATCCTTTTTATCACCCTAATTGTGTCTAACTCATATTTTTAGGGCCAGAGAAAAAGGCATCAACATGAGCTCTCAAAGCTACCTTCCCCTGTTCATCTGAGATAAGGATGAAAACGCTTTACAAGTTGTAATAAACAAAAGCAAAACCAACCAACCAACCAAACAAAAGCCCCCACAACACGCAAACTGCACCCAATAATTATCTGACCCACGTATTCCATATCGGATTTACTGCAGGATCACACAGGTGCAGTGGAATTAGCCTTGCATTAATCCACCATGCAATCCTAAAGTCTGCTCAATCCAACAAGGAAATATGGATGGTATGAAAACGCAAAGCAATACAAACAAAAAAATAGATATATTTATATACATATATAAACCCTATTATGGCAAAACCTGAGATACTTCATGTAACAACAGCAACATCAATACATTCATTTAATGATTTCTTTCCTTTGCTTAAATGCACCTAACTGAAAAAATGCTATTCAGCCTGCTCTGCTCAGTTGACTGAAAGTACAACAGAATATTCAGTAATGCCATGTGAAACCTACTCTCCTTCCAAGGGCAGATGATGTTTTATTGTCAGATTAGGCAAGTGATTTTTCTGCAGGACTCAGGTTTTAGGAGCTGACTTTAAAAATCAAATTGTAAAACACGCCAAAATCCACAGAAATTTTGATCATCTTGGAAATCATAGGTTTTCAGTATTCCTGAGGCTAGCCACAATGTATTTGAAGTCAGCACTCCTCAGATGAACCTGAATAACAGAAGGTGGCTACACTGTTCAAAAAATTATTAATTTTAAATCACTTGCAGGTCATGTGCTGCTACTTGCTTACATCATTCACCTGCAAGTCAGAAACTCCTTCAGAATTCCTACCCCTTCCCCAATATGAGAACAAAGAGCTTTGAGATATCTGAAATAAGAAGAACCACATGAGTTCTAGAAAACACATTACTGTTAGCAATTGTTAAGGTTTTTTACACATGGTATGCAGTATTTATAGCTAAATGGTCAGAATGTTTTAAATCACATACTTGACACATGCACCTATTTATAAGAAATCAACACATGAGGAAATCAACAAAATGACTTTTTATAATGTAGCTATTAAATAAACTGTCCTGTAAAAGGTGAAATCAAATTAAATCCAACACTTGGTTTACTTCATTATCTGTTTCTGACAAATTAGTGGCACATCAGCATATGCTACTTAATGTCTTTTGAGTTTACTTTTGTGCCTTATGTTGACCACTAAAGGTTAAATTAACCTGTGTGAGATGGGATTTGAAGCACCAAGTAGGGATAAATGTTTGCTCCTTAAAACCAAAGTGAGCTTAACTTTTGGGCTCAACAGATGCAGATTTAAGTAAAATTAACAATTCCCATGTTTGCCTGGACAACAGAGTGAGGCCCTGGGGCAGGGGGAAGTGCCAGATGGCTGGAGCACCTACCAGGAGTGCAGGATCCATCCACAGATGTGACAAAACCTCGTGGGCAGACACAGAAATAACTCCCCACAGTGTTGGAGCAAACACCACCCTCACAAATCCCTGGGATGACGCTGCATTCATCAATATCTATCCAAAAAGAAAATGACATGGGATAATTAGCAGAGCACTCACACTGCATTAAAAAGAGGGAAAGAGAACTTTTTTGAAATGAAGTTGTTATTAAACTCTGAATAAAATATTGCTTCTGCTTGCTTACTGAAAATAACTTTGTTTGCCACCTGTTGGAGGTTTTCCTTGTACATGCACACGGTGTTTAACACTTCAAGGCACAGAGTACAGGAGAGCAGGCTGAGATTTCCTCCTCCTGAATGAGTCAGTGCCACCTCTGAGAAGCACAGAACAGCTACAGTGGAATGCCAAAATACACATCCTCCTTTCAGGGTGAAGGGAGGAGGATGGCACAGCAGCCAGCCAGGACATCTCTGGGCTTCCTGTGACCACACAAATATTGCTCACGAGATCTGACTGCTTTCTGGACCCCTTAACAATCCAAGTCTAAGAAAGAATCTTGGCCAAGCCCTTCAAATAACCTTTTGATGCATTCAAATATTTCTGCTGACTGAAAGCAGAGGTCTCACTGGAACACCAAGGCAATTTTGTGTGTAAATATGTATAAAGTGAGACATCACCACGCTGATAAATGAGCTGCTGTGTGTAACCAGGGGCTGCCAAATTCCAAGCCAGTGGTCCAGCAGTGCAAAGCTCGTTTGTAGCTGGCAAGTTAAAGGCAGATGAAGGAAGTTTTTCACCACCTCTTCAAAGCTGGAGGATGCAGACCATCCTTCCCAACTGGCTACATGCAAGGGAGTCTAACACTGTCCAGGGCTCTTGTCCAAGAATGACAGGATGGTGGAAAGGTAAAAAAGCACCTTCCTGAAACCTAGGCAGTGATCAGAGTGGCAGGAAAACTTCACAGTCTTCTTCATGTAGAGAAAAAAAACAATTAAAATGGAGAACCCGGGTGGAAGAATAATTTATTTAACTTACTGGAGCAGTAATGAGTAATTGGTTTTTGGTCTCATTGGTTTTTGAGCCAAATCTCTGTCTCTTCTTCCCCGTCCCTGGTTCTTGCACGTGTAATTATTTCAAAATATCGCTATTACCCCTGACTGGAAATTCTGAGACTTCATCTCAGGAAGGGCTATTTTTAGTGAGGCTGACTGAATATTTTATTCGTTTTCATCCTTTCCCTCCTCCAAAATACATAAATTAATGGTCTCAGGGAAAATGCTCCAAATATAAGTAACAGGAAATACTGTATTAAGGGAGAGGAAGAGGAGGCATGAATGGTTCCAGGGCTGCATACAGGATGGGACATCCAGTCTCAGCATGAGAAAGAATTTAAATGTATGACAAAAATGTTGCAATAATTTATTACCCAGTAAGCCTAAATGACCCAGCCTAGCTACCTGCAGTTCAGAATTTGTGACTTTTACTGCTAGGGAAAGCACGGTTTTATAAATAACTGAATTAAAAGTACCAGAAAGGGGCTCTCAACTGCCAAACTCTAGAAAAGGGCTACCTAAAAGTAGTTTTAGTCTAGAAAATAATATTTGAAAGTAGTAATACCTGGTAGGACCAAGTCTGAATAGCATACAGTTTAATGAAATTATACATTGAAGCAGGAAAATATGAAATAGGACTATTTATTTTAAGGGATTCTTTCTATTTTGGTGGCTTTTTTTTTTTAAGGCCTTAATCTGTTTCATATAGTCTTAACCTTTTGATATCAACATTAGATAGTAACATATCTTTTTGGAAAAGCAACAGAGGCATCCTACCTCTTTAGAACAACTTAAATTGCAAAGGTTGTCAAAACTAACTACATTATTTAATGACTATATGTATCTGCTACTTGAGAAGAGTAAGTAGAAGACACTTATTAGAACCCTGGAACACAATAGGTAATTCTCCACCCCTTTTGTAAAGCAGCAATCATAACTCAAAGTTTCTCTACATTTAATTGATTTCTGAATAACCCAAAGATCTCAGTTCCATTAACTCTGGGAGATAACACTATCCTAAAAATGAACAGCATTTCATTCCTAAAAAGACAGCAAAAACTCAGTATATTGTAGACCAGAATTTTTAGCCAAAAAAAAAAAAAAAGAAGGGTTTGGGGTTTTCTTTTGTTTAGCTAAGACCCCACATTGGTGGACTGGATATCTGGAATTTGGTACAATCCCTATAATGGCCTTTCCCAAATTTTTTCAACTATTATGGGTACAGAAACCACAACATGGACATTCCTACTGATTCTAACAAATTCCTGCTGTTGTTTCCAGGAAGAGCAACAAGAGAAAAAAGAAACCCTAACCCACAAAAAAAATCTCTGGATGTTCACAGGCAGAGAGAGCATACAGTGGACCTCAAATCTCTTGACCATTGACCATTACTGACTCCAACCTGCATTTTGTCCCTTGGAGCCAGTAAGTAACATTTAATCTGCCTTTCCATACCTAAAAGAGGGAAAGGAGTGAGCAGAATACTCCATACCACATCATTTCTACATGTTTGTGACAAAAAAAAACTCATTAAAATAATGCAGTTTCTACTAAATTACTTCTCTGTACACAGGTTGTGTTAACTCACAGGACATCAGTTCCTTACATCCTTCCCAATAGCCCAACCCACATACACAGATTAATATCTATATATAAATTATGTTACTTCATTCAAATTACCAGCCCTACTAACTGAAAGTGCAATTTTTTGAAGGACTGGATATAGTATTTTCCTACAAATTTAACCCTGAAACATTACAAACACCTAATTAAGCATACAAGTAAAAAAGCCCGAATAGAACCATGGCTTACCTTTTATTCCCGGCTCCACCATTAGAGTAATGTAAGCATGGTATTATCCTGCTATAATTTTGGCATTACCTCCTTGGCTGTGAAGCTTCACAATGTCTTTTTTCCCCCAAAAAGACGGCACACACAGCGAGGAGAGGGCTGTTATTTGTCTAATTCCCTGTGGGGAATTATCTGACTGGGGAAGCTGTGACCAGGGACTGATTAGTATTTAACTTTTGCCACGGACAGGAGTAGCAGGGCTTAAAAGACAGAAAAGCCAAAACATATCACCTGTTCTGCAGCAGGCTGCCACAGGAAATGAAGACCTGTTTATTAGTGAACCATGAAAAACAGCAAAATCAGACAGCAGATGATTATGCACAGTCCCATAAGCACCACAGCTTTTTAAAATTATCTCTGCTAAAAACACATTCACCCTTTCCTGTGTATACTATAAAGGAGAATAACATTTCCAACAATTAAAGCTTTAGATTGTTAGAACAGAATGCTCTAAGTACTGTTTTCACAGGAAAGGAAACATGCCTCTGAATTCATCCTTCTGGTATCAAAAGAACCACAGTCAAGAGCATAAAAAAGCAAGTGCATTTCTATCAAAAAAGAATGGATTATAGGCATGGACAGATAGGCAAGATAGGTTAAGAGTCCGTGGGTAAAAATCAAGGACTAGACCAATAAAGGACCTCTTGTACTAATTTGTGTAAAAAGCCAATGGAAGGAACTTTTTTTCCCCTCTTTCTTTCCTTTTTGCCTTCTTTTTCTCTTTCTTCCTCCCTCCCTCTCTTCTTCACTCTACATTTTATTTCAAATCCAACCCCCATCTGCTGATACCAAGAGGTCAGAGACAAACATTCCAATTGCCACAGCAAATGTGTCATTTCCTAATACAATTTTTAAAGTTCTCAGGGAACTTCTTCTGACTTAAGTTGTTCCTTTTCAACCACAAGCATCTACATACCTGCCTGCTCCCTCCCCTTTCAGGTGCTGAGTAAAAATGAAAACTAGTCAACACAAAAAAAAACCAAACCACAGAAAAACAGAAGAATCTGAAGGGCAGGACCAGAAATAAATACCTTTGTATTTTAAAAATTTTTTACTTGGGTATTACTTCCAACAACACCAGAAGGAACATTTTCACTGAAAAGACATTATTTTTAAACTGACTATATTAATTTTTCTGTGAATGTTGTACTGTAGGCAACTCAAAAAACCTCTGAGGGGACGTCCAAAATTTGGGAACAAACAATGTATTTGTTTGTAACTGAATACTGAGCACAATGTAATTTGGTACCATAATTAAACTGCCAGCAAATAACAAGTCAAAGCCTTTAAGAACAAAATCCTCTTATCAGCACAACTTAAACGTGAAAGCACCTACTGCTTAAAATGAAGTCTGAGAGTTCTGATTCCTTTCAAAGGCATGAAAAAGTCACTGAAATCAGTGAAGTCTTCAGCAAACTCACAAAAACTCAGCAATTTTCTTTCATGTTACTTTAAATTAAATGGAATTGCTGCTCTTAATTACAGCAACACATTTATTGTGTAAATATGGTCTATGTTTATCAAACTACACTCATAAAAGATGGTCTGCCTAATTTTTCATCTAAAAGAGGACTTTTTCACTTACCCAGACTCATCAAAACTGCCACATTTGCCTTCACTCTGTAGTCACTAGGCTAAAAATATCTACCTGAACTAGAATGCATCTTTCAGAAAACAAAAAAATCCTAGTAATTCAGCAGTTACAGGGTACTCACAACAAGAGGTTTTATCAAGTGCTAAATTTTCAAAGAAAATGAAGACTGTCTTTTCCCACAAAAGTCAGACAGAAAAAATATCTAATGCAAAATATGAACAGCCAAGTAGAAAAGATAGGATGCTGCAAAGTAGAAACAAAAAGCACATTTCAGTGATGCTATGCCTGTCCAGATCAGACACTAGAACTATTCAACCACTCACTAATGTTCATTACCAAAGTGCTCTAATGCTTTGGAAAACCCCTTTATAGGTCTGTTCTCCTACAGCATCACTTACCATCGCATTTTTGAGTTGCCTCATTCTGTTTGTGGCCCACAGGACACTTGCACTCATATGAACCTACTGAATTAATGCAGTTTCCTCCTTGGCAGACTCCAGGGATAGCCTGGCACTCATCAACATCTGCAAACACAAAAAAGGACCCAGATCTGATTACCTGACACAAGATACATAAGTTACTTTCAGTAGCTTCCTGCTGCATTTCAGTAAGTTCTACTTCCACTTCAAATTTTGTTAGGGCTTTTTTGTTTGTTTTTGTACTGTTGTTGTGGTTTGTTTGTTTGGTTGGTTTTTTTTTTTATTCCCAGCCTTAATTTGTTTTCACATAAACCACTGCATGTTTCTGTACCTTTTTATACAAAACTGTCTGATAGAAGATTTTTCCTGGTTGGCTTCCTTAGTACCTGTACCATGGAGCTACTATCCAAATGTTTCAGGAATCTTCTGGAACTGTTTGTTCCAGCTGTGTGGTGCCCCCAGGTAACATTTGGCAAGAACAGGGAACTCTTTTTCAGATGGATGATCAAAGCCCTTATAAGGCACTGAAATTCCACCTGAGTTTGTGGATTTCAGTCCTTCTTCAGTTTTTTATTCCTCCTGGTGCTCGTGCTATAGATAAACCTATGGTATTTGCCTTGCCCAGTCCCCCCTGCTTTTTCATTTAAGCAAGTATAATTTCTCATAGCTCAGGAAGAAGGGAAGCACTTTCTGCAGATTTGGGGGGTTTTTGGTAACCATTGGACTTGGTTTAAGTACATTTGCTGAGAGTTTTGCATTTAGCTCCTGAGCCCATGCTGATTTATACAGCACACTACCATGTCCAAAGTGAAACAGCTAGACTGCAAATTAATTGAGGACTTTATCAAAGGCATAGAATTTCTTCATTTTATTTTTTTTTAATTTGTTGGGGTTTTTTTTTTCCCTAAATAACGAGTGCTTGCTGCCTGTTTACTTAGAAATCAAACATTTCATGTCAGAAGTATTTTAAGGAGTGGGGGGCTGGACTGGGTGCCCTCCAGTGACTCCTTCCAACCCTAATTATTCTGTGAACCTTGACATGGCTTAGCAACATTTAGAGAGAAGATGGTTCCAGCATTTACTGATACACAGCCCACCCCATAGCTCTGTACTGAGTAAAACATGTGGTGTTTGTCTTCTGACCCCAGGGCCTCAAAATGCATTTATCATACACAGTGTGCCTGTGCCCTCTGTCACTTATTAACACTTAAATTAAGTTTCCTGTGTCAGCAGATCAGTTGTTAAAACCCACTGTGTGTGTAATACAGTTTTAGAAGCTGAAGGTGTCAAGGAATAGTGAATTAATGGCAGCAGCTGGCAATAAACACCTCCCAGAAACAGGAAAACATCACTGGAGGCCTGAGGTGAACTAAACCTTAATCTCCATTAATTTCTTTCAGTTCTTTTCAGATGGCAAATAGATGTTGAGCTTTCCTGAAGCCTGAAGAGCCAATCCCAATGATGCAATGCATCATATTTAAGTGTATTTAAATCATATTTAATTGTTAAGAAAGCAAGAAGATTCAACTGTAATCCTAACTTAACGCTAGAAGATTGATGAGGTGTTTTTATAAGTATCACCTTTTGCTGAAAACCTAAGTTTGTTTTAATATATTATTGGTGTTGTGGGACTGAGAAAAGTCAAGAAGAACAAAAGTATTTTAATAAAAGGGGTGCGTTTTATCAATTGCTTCCTAAATGCTGTTTTATAAGATTTTTTTTTTCTCAACATACAAGCACATTGAAATGAAGCTTTTTTTTTTTTTTTTTGTATCTCTGACAGGTAGGCTAAACCACACAGGATTCCAGCATTATTAATTATCCACTTACTCACATTTTTAAACCTCAACCACATTAACACAAGAAACTTCTTTCCAGAACCAGCAAATTTGATTAATAATTCTGCAGACATAGTTCTAGATACAAAAGTTCAGTATGTTACAGATTAAGTGTAGAATGTTTCCATGTGTTCATAGTCCAGTATTTGGTAAGGGAAAAAAGATTTTGCACTTTTGCTCTCTGTTCTCTGCAAAATGCCTGTGGGATTTGCACAGCTAACTTTAAACATGCAGCTTCCCTTTCTGATCTGTAGGCTGTTTCTCAAAAAGACTCTGATGAACCAAAAAAGCTCCAGAAAAATAAACCCACTCAGATGTTAGACACAAATTTTGGGGATTTTTTTATTTATTGTAGTAGTGACAAAAATTATCCAAATTGAAAAACCTCTCTTTAGTTCTACCTGGAAGATGTATGGAGAGTTTTGTTGTAATTGATCTGGAATGTGGGAATACAAGCTGAACTGGTCATGAATACAATGCAAAACTCTTGATTCTTCCTTTGCATCCTAGAAAGCAGAAATACTGCACACAACAGAAATAATACTATGCTTTTTTTTCCCTGTTTTAGTAATTATTTTCACCACAGCAGGACGTGATCCTAGACAACACTGCAAATATTTTCACTAACTCAGACACATTAATACCAAGCACCAGATTACAAAAAGAAATCAACACCCTTCATTATGAAGTTGAACCTTATCCTGTCTTCTCTCTCTTGTCCAGTTCACCTCAGTGCCTTTAACATTTAGACACTGCATTTCCTACTACAGAACAGATTTTCTTGTATTTTATCTCCTGTCATGGATATGTGCACATAACCATGTCAGCAACAGAGGCAGGAAGAAGAACCTTCCTATTTTCAAAATCTACTCAGCCATGATCATTCTTCTCTCCTTAGAGCAAAAAATTAACTGTCTGCAGGGAAAGGGTGTAGGTGGGAAATGGGACCTTTGAGGAATGCAGGGAGGAACTGAGAGAACATCCAACACAGGATTTCTGCCTTTATGCTTCTCCCAAGGCCATGCAGCAGTGGCAATAAACCTCATTCAAGCAGAACACTGAGGTTCCTCCTGCCTGAATTCTTGGAATGAGGGATGTCTGAACAGTTAAATTCCTTTTTAAGACATGACTGAATAGAAACTTCCAGGGAAAGAAAAAAAGAAAAAGAAAAAAGAAACACAACCAAACAATTTGAATTTTGAATTGGTTTTGCTTCTCTTAGGATTTTTTTTTAAACCTGTTCATGGTAAGAATGAAGCTAACAGTACTACTACAATGTAGTAGTAGTAATCTACTTATAAAAGAACATTACCCAGAAAACACAATTAACCCTCAAAAGGTGCTGAAGACCCATTTAAGATTGAATCCTGCAAATCCTTTGCAGAGTAGGAGCAACTTCTGACTTGGGAATTACATCTTGTCAAATTCAGATCTCTAACACATACTGAAAGCATAACTCATTTTCCAACAGCAAAGTCAGCAAGTTCCACTGATTTTGATATGTTCATACCAACTCCCAAACCCAGCTACCTACTGATGCAAGCACTCACTTCAAAAATACCAAACATCTGAAGTGTGGACTGAGTGAGCCTGGTCTCCTGATACATGACAAAGATAGTTTTACTGAATACCAAAGGGGTTTGTGTTCCTTATATCAAAGTCTGTGCAAATCTGATGTCCTCAACAGAAAGAAAAGCACTGAAAAGCAGGAGAGATCCCTCTGTTTGCTTCTAAAACCCTCAGAGAAAACATCTGGTTTCTTCTGGGCTTTCTACTGAGGATGGCAGAGCACCAGAACAGGCTGCCCAGGGAGGTCTGGAGGCATTTCAGCCCCACATGGACACACTCCTATGTCACCTGCTCTGGGTGACTCTGCCCTGGCAGGGGGCTGGACTGGATGATGTCCAGAGGTCCTTTCCAACCCCAATCATTCAGAGATCCTGTGATCTTATGTCAACAGACTCTGCACCGTAACGTTGAGTTTGGAAAGGCACAAAGTGCCACATCCAGCCCCTTCTTGCATCAAGTGGGCTGGTAATTCATAACAGAGCAGAGATGGTGCTACCAGCCTGCTCACAGCACAGAGCTCAGGTCAGGAGGAGTTACCAGTACTCAGAGCTCAGAAGGAAATGCCTCAACTGCTGCAAGGCAAAGATTCTGTGAAATAAAGAAATTCTGTCTCATCCTCTTCCCCATAGAAAGGCCAACCATATCTCATCTGCATAACATTGTGTGCTAAGCCCAGCAGACATAAACACAATCCAAGCTTCCTATTTGCAATTATATGTCAAAAATGTAGCAAAAATTACGGCTGTTCAAACTTCCTTTGTTTACCCATCACACAAAGCAGACTACCACATTGTTTCTATGCTCCCCAGCGGAATTTAGCAACATGGGCAAATGGGTAACTTAAAACTATTTGCCACAGGGAATATACTGCCGGAAAAAGAAAACACAATTATTGTGGGCATGGGTGCTAAAGAGCACCACTGATCTCTCATATAATTCAAATAAAGCCCCAGAAGCTATGCCAGGGCCAGCCTGGCAGAGCAGCTTCAAGCACCCTTTGTATGTGGCCAAGTCATACAATGGAGCTTGACTTGGAGATTGCAACATGCACCCCCTTCTGTGGTGCACAGTTTCTGTTCCTGACACTGTTATGAAACGAGTGTCTAAAACATATTAATCACTTCAAGACGAATGGCAAAACATAAACTGCTGCATGCAGGCAGAGGCTTAGCTCTGACACAGAAGGAAAAACAACATCAAATATTTTTCCTTAGTGTTGATTAATAATCACTATTTCCAGGCATTTAAGCTTTTTTCTCTAGGTCCAGCAGCAAAAATCCGGAGGCAGCAAAGCACACCCAGGTTTTATCCCAAAACACAGAACACACACAGGGAAAACAGTGACCTTACTGCAAGGTTTCCAAGGTGATTGTCAGAGGTGAGAGTTGTCATATGGAAAATCCCAGTCAGAGCTCACCTTGGCAGGCCCCAGTGCGGATATTTGGGATGAAGCCACGGCGGCAGGGCTGGGGCTGGGCAGGGCACATCTCACAGGGGTGGCCCCAGGCCCGTCCCACGGTGGCACAGCACAGGGACTTGGTGCACACAATCCCCGTCAGCTGGCCCTGGCACATCTGCTTGTTCACCTGGGTGAAACACGGGCCTGTCCTGTAATCTGGGGGAAAAAAAGGAAAGCTCGCTGTATTATACGAGGCACTGTACTTGGAGCTGTAGAAGGAATTGGTTTTTAATCCAGTAGATACCTATATTAAAAATATTCCATGGAAATATAAGCTATATTACTGTTTACAGAAGTTGATGACACCTTCCACTGAAGGCAGCGACTTACATGAGGTCATCATTCAATTTATTTCTTTCAAAAAGATGTAACTAAATGAAAGGCAGCTGGACACAAAATTGCTCTTGAGCATTGACAGCGTATCCAGTAATATCCAAAGTAAGCAAAAGAATTTTAGAAACCAACAAGCAAACAAACAAAAAAGATGAGATTAAGCAAATGAGGACTGGAAGCTGGTTTTCTTGCTTCTAAGCTACTTCATGGTGATTTATAGGAGGGAGCTACAGCCCACAGCAGCCACACATTTTTTCACTCCACATTGATCAAGATGCATGCCAGAGGCAGTCACAGAATCATCATTCCAGCTGGAAGGCCTGTTGCAAAACTATGCTACCTACAGAGGACTGACTGGCAAACCAACACTTATTTTCAGAAGGAAGCCATGAGACAACACAACCAATCCAAGCTGTATGCAGTATACTGAATAAAGCATAGAAACTATATGAAAATATACTTCTGGTAGAATTCCTGTGAAAAGTTAGCTCATTAACACTGAACCTGTATAAAGAGAGTTTTTTTACGTTATGAGTCAACACTAATTGGGATCAACAATTAACTGAAATTCTCTAGGAATAAATAAGAAACAGCTTGTTGCTCTAAGCCAGATTTCATATCCTTATGGAAACTCTTAAAAAAAGTGAGGGGTGAAAAAAAGAAGAAAATTCAAAGTTTTTATTCCAGCTCAGTCAGAAGGAAGACACAACAGTGGGATTATGGCTGCTCAAGCTGCTGTTCCATCCTCTTTTTTTTTCCTATCAAAAGCAGGCTCTAACACCAATATGTGGACAACACACTGTCTTCCACACACTTTCATTAGGGTGCAGCTGGTCCCACAACCAACATACAAACCTTGCTTTCTATAACTTGACACCTTCAATCCGAAAAAATAAGAGCTTTGACATCTTTGGAAAGAAAAAAAAAAAAAAAATGGTCTTCCCAGTGAGATGTTATACTAAGCTTCCTGGGCTCTTACAATGAAAGCTCAAGCAGAAATAAATGTTCTGCTCCCTCTCTTTGGTAAGGGTCACTCAGGTACCAGTCTAGGAAAGACTTTTGCAGTTATTGATACACAATGGTAGTCAATTTCAGCTTGGCTTTTCACTTTAAACAAAGTCAACCAAGTACACAAGTGCAGAAATGCCTGATGGTCAAAGAAGATTAAAAGATCTTACATACTCAGTAAGGCCTGTGAACCTTACTATCTTGATTATCAATACAAAACAGTCTTCAAAGTTACACTCTGAACTTCCCGTGACCATCAAGCCACAAAATGGCACTTCTGGTAAAATAAATACATGATAAAAACAAAATCCTGTCCTTGCTCCACACACTGAGAGATCAGCTCTCCATGAGTGAATGCCCTCTACAGTGAAATCAAGTAATGACTTACTACACAACTTCAAATTCCCAACCCTTGCATTTGGCAGGTCTGAATTCCTTAGCAATCCCAGCTCACCTAGCAATTCCTATTCAGGAAATAAGTATGCTGCTGGTAGTGCTGTGTTTTTACAGCAGCAATTCTCCAAGACACAATTTTTTGTAGGACCAATCTTTGGATACCATGAAGGAATCAGAGTAGAAGTAGAAATTCAAACCATGTATTTGTCTGTGTAATAGCTGGTGACCCACAGGAATATCCTGGCCAAAGATATTCTGCATTAAGAAGCTTGGAATTCAATCAGAGGACATTAACCTTGAAACTGAAACTAGACCTGTGAATTGTATCTGAGTTCCACTACCTTCCAAAAAGACACAAAATGATTGTGTAAACTCTGTCAAAAGTGGCAATGAAAGTTCAGTTTAGAGAGTGTGTTCAGTCAAGAAATTAGAGAATATAACCAGACACTAAAGCATGTTTGTTCAAGAGAATATGAATGAGTCAGGTACAAGAAGGAGTGATGCCAATACACCTATTGCTTACTATAGCCTATCAAATAGAAATACATGCTCTGGAAACCACCTATGCATAGGTGCCTACCCATGCCTTAATGAAAATGCATTAATCTAATATTCAGATTCTGTAACCAAGCAATTTTTATCAACATAAGCCTGCTGCATATCTATTCAGATATACACTTTATAATATAACTATTTTAAAATATTACTGTAATTTAACATATTGTTCTTAAAAAGTGCACTCATTTCAAAAATCTTTACTTGTTCTGTTCATCCAGCATGAAGCCCAAAGGTAAAGAGACTGATTAGTGACTGCTCTTCTACACTACGAGGAAAATACAAGATTTTAAAATACAAAGTGAAGGCAAATATGTTTGTTAATGGCAAAGTTCAGATGTTTACACAAAGATCTGTAGTCACACAGTAAATTTTACATGTGGGAAGCAAATGCAATAAAAATAGATGCTATTTTGAAGATACTTTGTAGCTTCAAATGAAGCTACAAAGGGGATTTGTTTCTCATGGCCAGTCAGATTATATTATTATAATGGTTGATCAGACCTTAAAAACTCCCACTTATGAATCAGTCATCTTTTCCATATGGGTCTGCTTGTCTTATTCTTAGGTGGTTCTTCATTTGTTCCTTTGCCAGCACTGCTGATGAGATAATTTTGCCAGAAAGAACATATGTTGAACATAAGTTATAAATCATTTGTTACTCCAAAAAGGGTGACTGCTTTGGTGAAATGAGGTGATCTTCGACATATGTGCTATACAGTTTTGGTTTTTAACTTCAAAAATTGTATTCAATATGAACAGTGAGCTGAAGAATGACAAACTTCATCAACAATCGAAACTGTTAATATAATTAAATTTAATGAGGAATATTTTTTTTTCCTGGCATCAAGAAAAAAATCCCACCATAGACTTCAGTATTTAACTCTGCTGCAACATTTCTATTTTGTCACAGAAGTGTGTATTTTGTATTCTCAAATGGGACAATCCAATTATTATTGTTCTTGGAATTTCTTTTCCATTATTCCTGTTCAAAATTCTAATTCTACCTGTAATTAAAATAATTTTGTTCTAGCAGCCTGAGATAAGAAGCTGCAATGTTGAGATTTCTAGTCTTGGTTCAGTATCCATCTATTTAGTTTTCCTCCTGTTCCTCTGGCCAAGTAAATGATTCAGATGCTGCAAACAGATATGGAATAGTCTGTCTGCCACATGTCCTCTGTGTCTAACACCCACTGGTTAAAAACCTGAAACACAGAGTTTAACATCCCAAATACCACCTACAGTCACTCAAGACAAAACATTAAAATATTTTGGTGCACATGAAAGGATCCAATTTCTAACTGAATTTTGTCACAACTCCTGCCCTTAAAAACTTCACGTCTTCCCAGGCAATATGAAAAAGCATGAAGAAAAGTAAAAAGGTAACTACACATGTTAGAATGTCCACTGCAAGCTATCCAGAAGAATACTAAAAAATGAGTTTTCTTTTGTGAGAAAGCAGAGATTGAAATTTTAAATGAAAGCTCCCAATGCCAAAATGCAGACAGTGTGAGAAATCCAACAGGGGTGCAGTGCCAGTCTCCTGTACCCAGCCTGCAGAAGGAAAAAGCACATTATCTCAAATACTGTATTTCATGTTTGTGAGCACTAGGAAGATTTAGCAAAAAGGAACAGTGAAAAATCTTCCATCATTCTTATTAAAAAAAAACAAAAAAAAAAACAACAACACAACCATAACCAAATAAGGAAGCAGTGCATCTGGAAACAAGCACTTTTAATTAGAAGTTACCTAGAAGATTGATATTTCTATTACTAAAAAGAAACACTGAAAATATTAAGCATGTTAATCATGAATCACATCAGGAGTGAGTAAAGGAAGGTGTCTGAGATAGGCCACCACAGCCCCTGTCAATTAAAGAACAAGACATAATACTTTATTATTGTGTTTGACTTCCTTACAAAGAAAATTTTTCTTTCATTGGACCTTTTACAGAATCTCACTCCCATAAGGAAGATTTAGGAAATATTAAGTAATAGATGAGAAAATAAGTAAGTTCAGCTTCCATCACCTCACTTCCAGATTTAAATAGCAAACAGATTATTATTATCATCATCATCATCATCATCATCAAAAATCCATTTCATACAGGAGCAGTATTAAATTAACAATCAAATGCAAGGGACCTGAATGCTATTAAGAAGCAAATGCTGCCAGCATTACCAGGAACTTCACTTTCTCCTAAAAGAAAAATCAGCACAGTGAGTGAAAGCCCAAGAGACTGCCCTCTATGTCAGGAAACCTTCAGAGTGGAGAGATTAAGTCTGTTGAATTCTCTTTGCTAAAAGTTACTCCAAAAGGCAAGTAGATGGAGAAACAACTGTCTTTATTACAACTCTGATAGGTGACAAATTTCCCCATAATTTCTGCTAACACTCAGAGGTCTCCAGACATCTGAAATTCTTTTTGGCTGCCTGTTGCAGAACCTGCTTGTTGATTACTGAAAAGATCTTTCAATGGAACTCTCTGAATTTTCCCCTTTGCAATGTGAAATCTTCATGTTTTGATCAATGAAAGTGTAGTCAAACTTCATCTTCCTGCAAGGGGAAATTCCATGGTATTCCATGGATTCCTACCATGGGACCATCAGGACTGGAAGAGCAAGGCATGCCCAGTTCTCCCACTTATTCTGGATAAATGACAGCATTGCCCAAACCTTCCAAAGAAAGGGAAATCAAGGCTCTCCTTGACAAACTTTTCATGTGAGTATGAAAGGGCTGGCAATACTTATAACTGTCCTTGGGTTCAGAGCACAAATCTGAAATTTATGCATATGTAAATATTATTCTTCTTACTCAACTCCAACATCTGCAGATCATAAGTCACAGTAATGCAAAAAGCTATTTAAACAATTTAAAGTGCATATGTTTATTAAATATTATCTAAAATTTATCTTCCTTTAATGTTTTGATCAACTTTATATGGAAATTTGGGGGGCTTTTTCACAGTAAATGCTTAGCTGCCAGCACAGAGTACACAATAAGGGTCACTTCAAAGGTAACAAGAAGGTAGGTGGATTGTACTTGATATAAATCAGAAGAATTTTTTTCAAAGGTGACATCCAAAAAGTTATGGCAAAAAAGACTGCTGGCTGGAAATGAACAATGAGTCTCTGGAATATGAAAGGGAGTTGGCAATGCTATTAATTTTCTTGGAAAAAATAATCTGTGGGCAGCACTGCTATTTAGACTGAGGAGTTCTTATAAACCTGAATAGCAAAATCCAAGCCTCCTTTTCTTGATTTTTTCCTAAGAAACTTGTGTGCAAAGTCCTCAGTTAAGTATCCGATAGCATCACGTTTATTATTAACATAAATAATGAACAGAAAAGTCTTTCAGACATTTAAAATTGCTGCTAACTCAGAGCTGGGACATATCCCCAGAAGGTTCTTTAGTCATTACCTGAAGTGGTCTATAAAGTTTATTCTCACATGTAATACAGAAGAGCAGCTTAGTGGAAAATGGTTTTGAACACTGATGTTAAATACATCATGAAGGTTTGAACGTTTTTATACAGCTGACAACTTTCATTTCCAGGTTGAAATTTTATTACTGTTCTAGTGGTCCCACATGACCTTTTCTGACCAGCTCCTGTGATACAAAACTTCTCATCACACTGTGACTGACTGGATAACTTAACAACACACACTTGGAGAGCTGAAAAGGAACTGGAGGGCAGCTGTAAATGAAAGAAGGAAAAGCCACAGGTTGAATTCAAGAATCTGTGTGAGCTTAGCAGCTTTTAGCAAAATTCCAGGTTCCACCAGTATTTCTGTCACGTCCATTCTAAGCATATTCTCATTTTCCTCTGGCTGGAACAGCAGCAGCAGTTTTTTTCCAAAAGCAACAACTCCATGGTTCACACACACAGTTTTATATAATTGGTATTATGACAGTTTTAAGCAAATAAAGTCTTAGTGTAGTAGTAACTGCATTTCTTATTACTATTTTAATTAAAAGCAATTTGTTCTTGCATATCTAAGCATATGGGGGGGGGAGAAATGGCAAAGTAGCAGATAAACAACAATATTTCTGAAATAAAATGCAATTTTGTCTACTTGATCTGAACATTGAAGAAAATGCCCCTAATACTTCAGGACACAAAGCATTTTGAAAAGTACACACACACACACACACAAAAAAAAAAAAAAAGAAAAAAGCCACAGAAACACAGTAACAGGGAAATACTTCACTTTTGTCATTAATGGAATTCAGCATCTTCCAGAATTCAAGCATTTCCTTAAAAACTTCTTGGAAAAAAACATTTCCACGTGTAACTGAAGTATCACATACTGACTGACAGAAAATTTCAAGCACAGAATAAAAACTGGGAGAGAAGTATTCCTGAATTTTGGCTGTCCAATTTTGGTCTGGTTGGAGCTCCTTGTAAATGTGCATATTTCCTTATGTTCCCACAGGACCTGCTACTACATAAAGATGTCCTGAGGTGGGACTAATAAAATCCCAACACTTAGCACACAGTCTGACACACAATGGAATACTAATCATCAGTCATTGCAAGAAGTTACAGACTGAATCATCCCTGGTCAAATAACAGACAAAAAAGCGAAACACTATTTTTTTGTTTTTCTCTAAGATTCAGCAGTTTATGCCAACTACCCTAATATGATGGTTGTACATGTTTGTTTTACAATATCTAAAGCAGTGAAGGAACTCCTTCATGCTGCCTGCTGCTTCTTCCTTACATGCTTCTCCTCCAAAAATACCTTACTTATCAAAGCTTGGATGCTGGAAAGCCAGGTAGATGCCCAATAAACTCTTAATTAATTCTTTCACATCCCAGGAATTAAGAAGCAAATAATTTACTCTGTGCATGCAAAAATATGCTACTTTCCTCGACCACAAAATGGAACCTTGAATTACACTGTCCATAGGCTTTTGGTTCCCTGCTCCATGAAGTCAGTGCTCCTCAATTCAACCTCAAAGGAACAGAATCCCAGAATAAGGGAAGAGGAAGACTTAAATTTTAAGACAGGACATGCTTTTAAAGAGTATTGCTGAAAAAGAGCACATTCCACCTTCCCCTCCTATTCTGGCGTTCAGTGTCATTCCCCACAGCAAAAGCCAAGGCTTTCAGAATGCACCCATACTCACAAAATGAGGAGAGAAAATATTTCATAACCAGCCCCTGTGTAAATTATAAAGGCATGGAAAAAAGCACAAGCCATTCTCAGTAGACCAGAAACCCTAATAAAACCACAGACATTGGACCTGAAAACAATCTCCTTAATTATGAACCTAAGCAGGAAAAATAACTGTTTCACACATTACCCTTAGAAAAAAAATTAAATATATGTATGTCTATTTAAACTGCAAGAAACATTTTCTCAAATGACTGTCTAGACTGCTGTGATAATTTGAGTTCATAATAAGCTAAAAAACCCAGCCTGCTAGTATTTACTAGAGTTCTGTCTGTGCAGAGGCAGAAACACAGTTTCTGCTCTTCAGATCTTTTGGGTGTGTTCAGCAAAAAACAAAGGGCTTCAGAAATTTACCTCTGGGGCTTACACAAGATTTTCAGGGAGACATTATAAAGCTGAGTATCTTTTCACAACCAAAATATAGGAAGGAAGGTAATTCATATATCCTCTCAATACAGAAATACTTTAATCCTGTTTCTCACATAGCAAGTTATTAGTCTGAGGTGGAATAAGCCAGTTTACTTTTGGCACTCCTTGGTTTTGCAATCCTGGATGTAATGTGCTCTTGACTGGCTTCAGTAAAATACTCCTGATAATACCTGGATGACTCTTTTCCATACATATTTTATTATAGCAACTACAGCTTTTAAGATACTGCATAATTAATGCTTATGAAGACAGATATGGTTGAAAATTTAACGCAGATCAAATTTGCAGGATTTTAGACCTTAACATTTAATTCACTGTAAGGGAGCTTGAAGCATAACAGATATAATGAAAAATATCAGGTGTAGAAAATACAGAAAAGAAAATTCCTTCCAAATATCTGTCACATATCTAAACTTCAACCAAAGCCACACAGAGTTTTGGGTTCTCCACACACATCCTCTTGGCTCAACATTTGAGACAGTTTTATCAAAAACTCCTTTCTTATTCATCAAAACAAGTTCTCAGGTGAATGACAATACCTTTTAAAAGAAAAGCAAGCAAATAAAAAAAAAAAAAACCCATCTTCCTACTTCTTATTTTTCAAACTCAGTGTTTCACAAACAACTGTGCAGGTGTTATTAAATAAAATGTACTTTACCTCTCCTATTTCCTGCTCCCCCACTGCAATACCCAAACCCTTCTTTCACTCTCTCTCAGATCAAATATGGAACCAAGGTAAAAAAACAATTTCAGACATTCCTAACCATTACAGAAATAAGCTTCCAAGGTTCCTTACTTTCCTAGATAATCCTTCAAGCCCCTTCTACACAATACCTGTAAACTTAAGAGGAAACTCGTCTAACTTATTCTAATACATTTTAAAATCAAAAAAAGTGAAAATTTTGATTATTTCTTCCTCTTTACAGTACTTCAAAACTTCTTCCTCTTTGCAGTTCTTCAGATTATTTCTGCTTTCTCCAATTTTGCCTAGAACACCTATATAAGTAATAGATAACATTACTACTTGATGAATTTGACAGAAAGTTTTACTATTTACATGACTATTCCAGATATTTTTGCATTTTCTTTTTAAAAGACACTCCCTGAGGGCAAGTGTCTCAACTTCGTCTGGTCTCTAACTTTCCTAGATATCTTGGAAATAGATCAAGTTTTTTTGGCTTTTTTTTCCTGGACATCTTACAAAGTGATTATCTTAATAAAATTAATATTATTTTTAGTTTTCAGAAGAAATAATCTTTTCTTCTGAAACTCTAACAAAGCCATCACGGCCTTGCTCACTTCTATTTTCTCTCTCCCCAGGTAGTTAAAGAGAAGGTGACATTTTAGTGCATCTGACCAAGAGCAAAATTTTCACTGAGGAAGGGAAAAGATAAGATCAGACAGAATTTTTCAAAGCCATCATCTTCCCTCTCATCTGCAACACATTTCTCACTCATGTTTTTGCTTCACTGCTCTGTATTATCAGACCCATTTCACTTTCAGTGAACAATCCTTAGATGCAGAGCATAAGCCAGTCTAAGTCCTACCTGACACATAAAAAACACAGTATTTTATGCTCTCCTAGGCTTGTTCCTCCTGTAGATAAGAGGAAAAAAACCACTTTTCAAGTGCAGCTTTTAAAGAATAGATACATGAAGAAAATATATCATTGGCTCTAAGTATAAGGTTCTAGTAGTTCCTTCTTTCTTTTCACATTTTAGGGCAGCACAACTACAGAGCTTCCATTTTAAATGATTTAAACCAGTGAAACATTCCCTGTGCCTGAGCTGCTACACTCTGGTGAAAACTCTCAAGCCCTTAGAAGAGGTCACTGAAATCCATATTTTCATTTTACTTTTGTAGACCTACTTTAAAGGCATAAAACCTCTGCTTTTAATTCTAATACAAAGTGCAACAATCCCACTTCTATCACACATGCCTGTCCTCTGCTTGAACAATCTGAGAAGTTCTGAAGATTTCAAGTGCTTCAAAAGCAGCAAAACTGCTGCATTTAAGGGTTTTTACCTTTTTCTTTTGTTGGGATTGACTTAAAATTAAAAGAAGGGAGTAAGGGAGAGACACTGACTGGAATCACAGGACTTCCTTCATCACTACTGCAATCAGCATGATCAGCATTACCCCTGTCATTTTTAAAACTGCTAAATGTTGTATCTTCTGCAGACCTAGAAGGAGAAATTTTCCAATGCCAGCTGACAAGTAAACACACATTCTGTGCAGCTTTTTCTGGATATTTCCCTTAGAAAAACTTGTTTTGGGAGGTAAAAAACTTGTTTTGGGACAACAAAAGCAGGGAATGCAGTGCCAGAGCCCTGTAACATCACCAGGTATTGACATCTGAGAGCAGGAAAGCAGCTTTTTGAATCTGCCCTGCTGGAATCCATCAGGGGATGATGTGGGTCAGTATTTACAGGCCAGAACCTGCAGCAGAAACAGGAGCTTGGTGAGCAGGGACTGCACTTTTATTAACATCTGACAAGAAAAAACCCTCCAAGATATCCAACAGGTTCTTCCAACACAGATATATTTCATTTTATGTCTTGACTCAGGTACTTACCTGTCAGATGAAGCTTTGCCTCTTACTACGGCAGGTATTTGCAATTCTTATCTCTACTATTTCCAACAGGAATAGAAGAATGCTTTTTTTTTTAGTCTAAATTGAAACTCCTTTTTCTATAAAAAACCATGACCATTGCAGCATTTTGCTTGCAATCAGCCATCAGCTGAGTGTTGCAAAAGCTGACAGAAATGCTTTCCAAAAAAAAAATTAAAGAGATAAAAGTAGACCAGAATGGTGAAAGTTGCAAATTTTAAGAAGATTCACATTCTATAGCTTTAAACTACTTCTGACTTATTTTTAGCTAATTTTATTAAACAGAACTTAATTTATTTTAGTTAACTTAGGCTTCAAGTTGATGATTTAACACTTGTATTTCCCTCAGGGACCATGAACATCCCCTGTGAACTGGGCCTTGTAGTTTTGAGCATGCCACAGAAAACTAATTACTTTTTTCTTCACTCAACAAGCCTTGCACAGCTTCTTTATGAACCTGTAGAAAATAACCCAAGGCCACAAGCTGCACTTCCCAAAGGCTACAATGGGACTGAAGATGATTTAAGCTGTTGTTTAGCAGGTCAGTCTTTCATTTACTGTACACTGAAAGAAAAGAAGCAGGAAGACCACAAATAAACCTCTACTCTAGCTCAGGATGATAGCAGCCATTAATAAAGGGGGAAAAAATCCCACCAACCTCACAGCAAAACTAAAAAGCTATCTTCCCGAGATTCCCACAAAAAGAGAAGAACTTGCTGACCAAAAAACATTTTTGCTGTTAAGCACCTCATGGTACTGCTAGCATCAACAGCCAGGAAAAGCTGTGTGAAGTTAAGAGGTCTTCCAAATAACTTGTCAGAAGAAGTTTTTTCCTCAAGGAATTACATTTTCTGGTGCTTCATTTAGACCTGATCACTGTCACTTAAGCACACACAAGCATCTTCAGCAGCACCACAGACTAAATATATATTGTACTTCTTCTTTATAATTAGAATTGTATTTGAGAAGTATTGACTCCTATACAAATCTGTGTCAGTTTGCTACGCTAGCCTAATTTAAACACATGTATTATCCCCCAACATCTCTATAACCCCTGTGCCCATCAGCTGCCTCAGTCTATGTCTACTTCAGCCCTGTATTATTCTTTACTCTTCTGCCTCAGTTATTATACACTAACAACACTTTAACTGAGGATGCTTTTGCTTTGTCCTACTTGTTTCTCTGTGCTGTTGATAAGCTTTTCCATCCACTGCCCAGCTTAAAGCAAAGCTTTTTATCTCATGTTATAGACAGAGAATTTTAGTCTCCCAGAACAGTTTGGGTCAGAAATGGCCTTAAAGATCAATCTATTCCAACCCCTGCCATGGCAGGGACACCTTCCACTATCCCAGGCTGTTCCAAGCCCCAATGTCCAGCCTGGCCTTGGGCACTGCCAGGGATCCAGGGGCAGCCCCAGCTGCTCTGGGCACCCTGTGCCAGGGCCTGCCCACCCTGCCAGGGAACAATTCCTGCCCATCTAACCCTGCCCTCTGGAAGTTTAAAGCCATCACCTCGTCTTAAACCTACCTGCCCTTGTAAAAAAATCCCTCTCCAGATCTGTTTTAGGCCCCCTGCAGCTACTGGAAAGCTGATATTTAAATAGTGTACTTGCTTATTTTTCCCATTTCTTACCTGTCAAAGCTTGATAACTTTTTTTTAAATTCTCCTCCCTCTTCAAAAGGATGCACTTCCCAAGCTATGCATTTCTACTCATTCCAAACCTTTTTGCTTCCAATTATGAGCCATTTATGGAGTAAACAACAACTGTTCTTCCTCCCTCTATATCGGATGAAGGCAAAGTTACAGCATCGACAAGATTTGCCTTTCTCACTTCTTCTTCCCCTTATCCCATAATAAAGAAGGAAGAAAACATCCTTGCTTTTCCACAGCTTCATGTCTCTGAAGATTATCAATTTTAAAAAATGCACAGACCACGAGTAGTGACACAACTATCATTTACAGTGTTGAGAAACCAAAGGAATTGGTCATGCTAGGAAAAAAATTTTCCTTACATGAACAACTGAGAACGAGGCCTCTTTTTCTGTTGTTCTCTCTTTTTTCCATTCTTTTCGCTGGGAAAACTCAACTGTAGACATTTCAACATCTTTTTTTTTTTTTTTTTTTTTTTTTCCTTTAAAACACCACACAAAAACCTTGGATCTTGTGTGCTTGCAAACCAAAGACAAGCAGCTGACCAAAACCTGACAGGAAATGTAAGAGGTACGCGTACCTATCAGAAAAAGCAGGAACTCCCAAACAGGTTTTTCTCTCTTTTTAACCCAGCAGAAAGCCTCAAGTTAAATACTCTGATCATGACAGTCATCAGTTACTGCTCAGCCTCCTGTCTCCAGCCCGGAAATTAGTCTGCTCAGAGCCCAGATAGCTGAAAAACCAACCACATTTTATCTACAGCTTAGGCTGGGAGGCCAAGCTGAAGGAAACACACACATGTTCTGTATTAGGAAGAAAATACCTAATTTTAAAGAACTTAATTTACAGAACCATAAAAAGCATGCATTTAAAACAAAATGATGTAAATAAAAATTACAAAAACAACGTCTCTTATAACTTTGAGGTGATCTGCAAGGGAAGTTCACATATCCTAAAACTATAAAATTTTACTCAAAGAGTTATGAACTGCTGTTAAATTCAGTTTAAAATTAAACCACTGAGACACTTTTTGCTGTAAAATATTACAGGCAACTATGGCAAGCCACAGATGAAGAAATCACTGCATTCTGCTATTTACTGGAAAGCATAAATTATTACATTAAAAGCATAAATTACAAATTACTGTTGAACTAAACAGGCATTTCAGGCAGCTTTTACAGTACTTTCACTTACTCCACCTCATGTAAAGCATAAACAAAATGATGACTTAGATACTTTTTATAGTTATTATCAAGGTACACTATAGTAGTCACCTTTCTTTAACTGAATAATAGTAAAATGAATTAGTAACTTCTGTATTTGAGTATGAGAAGGTCTATGCAACACCAAGAGTAGGCAAATTTTACTTAGCCCTTTCAAAGCTGTAAAAGCATACTATATTAGATGAGATATATTTGATAGTTATTATATATGCAATTATAAATGCTATATTTATTGACAGTGACAGAGGAAAATTTGGCTCACTACCTCCAATTTCAAGCAATAAAATGCAAACCTTTAATTGAAATACCTTGATTTTCAAATACCCACAAATGGCAGATGAACTGTTGCAGAACAAGAGCACTCTACACAAAACTGAAAACCTAGAACTTTCAAAGAGAGCTGTGAAATACAGATGCCAAAACAATGATGTTTAAATTCTTGTAGAAGGCTTGAATTCTGCAGCTGAAGATTTCACAGTGAACGGCAAGAAAGCAAACCTAAACCCTTCCAACATCACAAAAGTTAGGCTGCAACACCCAAGTGTAGTAGAATCTTTTAAGCTTTGAAGGTCAAACAATTTAAAGTATAAATATCATTACTAAAAACTCTGAGCCATCATCACAGCTGGAGTCTGTCATATGCATCAATATGATTCCAGAGCCCTGAATGTAGTCAGAGAACAGAAGCAAATCTTAACTAGGAATGATTTCTTTTATCTAGGATAACAAGTTGTCTGGCAAAAAATATAAAGCATTTCTGAATGCAATCAACTAAATTTTTAAAAAAATGAAAATTGAATATTGCAATTCTATTATGCCATAGTTCAGCTAGAATTATAATCCAACTTAGAGACATAGCTCAGACTTTAGAATTTGCAGTGTTAAGATCCATTAGAAGCAAGGCTCAAACTACAAATTATCCTAACCTTGTCCAATCCCTTGAAATCCATTCCAAACAAAAAGACTTGGTAACCTCTTATTTTAGACAGGTATACACTGTGGACAGACATACCTCTGAATGGCTACAAAACAGCTCTAAGTATTAACAAATTTTTAACAAGATACTACTTCCTATTTCTCCACTAACCAAACTGTGTAAGATTTGAGTCCTTGTGTTTGCTTCAGAAGAAGCAACTACAGGATATGGGATAAACAGAAAACTGCAAATCACGTTATAAGAATGAAAACAACACTCAGCTAGTGACAAACTGATCCTTTGCATTCCTCTTACTCTTGTGATACCTAGTGGGTATATAAAACAGCCTGGAATAGCAAATAGAAACTCCTGCTTTTTCAGTGTGTGGCTTTTTACTTCCTTTACCTCCATGGAAATTATTTCCATGTCACAGTAAAAAATGCTAAAAAAAAATTAAAAACATAAAAAGGTGCAAGATATTTTTTCAAGATATTTCTCCAAATTTATACACAGCTCTGAGCATTTCACAGCTGAATTTTGAAAAAGGGATTTCCACAGGACTCCCTTCAGAAGCCATCTCTGAGATGCACTCTAGAATAAGAATGGGTTTAGGAACTAATCCCTGTACTATGGTAATTTCCTATTTTTTCAGTCGTTTTCTGACTTCTTCCCAACTAACCAGAGCAAATTACTTCCCAAGTTTCTCTTATGAAAGAGGTGTTATACAGAAAAAAAATTCTTCAATTATCTAGACTTACACAATCCCAACACCACCACCAATTCTGCTGGGTTATTTCACGTAGCAGAGAGCTAAAGACATCTCATCTTTTAACTATTATGTGAACAAAATATGCAGCCTAAATGAGCTGAACTTCCTACCAATTAGGCTTTGTATGTGTCAATTTTTAATGTGCCTGCCAAACTAAAAAAAAAAGAAAAAGAAGACACTTTCTAAAATTAAAAATAATAAGTGGTTCACTGGCTGAAAATACACAGCATAAAACATGTACACACAGCATTTTTTTGCATACAACTACTCACAGTTTCCTTCCTTAAATTCCTTTTACCTCTTTGGCACTGAGGGCCAGTGAAGCCATAGACACAAGCGCAGCGGTTGGGTCCAACACACCTTCCTCCATTCTGACAGCCACTCTCACACACAGCTTCAACTAACAAAACAAACAGGCAGAAAGGTTAATAACGCTGTGGCAATGACATTTACAGATTAGCACAGGCGTCATTTTAAAAATACTCATTTTTCTCCCACTGCTCTAAGTCTTTCTAGGCCCGAGGATGGAGCTGATCTCCACCTGCACCTCTATTATTAATGACTGTGCAAACCAAATTCACCAGCACCTGCTGATATTAACTGCAAACAGCTGCTCAGCACAGATTCAGCACAGATTTAACAGCACATGTTCAGCTTCAGTGTGTTTTAATCAGCTGTGCAGCTCGAGTCACTCGTAAGAATTATATAAGAACTTATCCCTCACTGAAGTTACCTGTCTGTCAAACCTCACGTATTTTTGGGCATATTAAATTGAGTTTTTCAGTCACAACAGCAACAAACCTTTTGAGAAGAGAAAGCAGTCCAAGAGAGATATGATCATCTCTCAGAGTTGATGCTGCTGGAAGGAGGAGTGATGTTTAGAAGCAAAGGTAAAGAATTACCTGTTTAGCTCATCATTTTTTACCTGAAAAAAACCTGTGTCATAAAAGATCCCAAAAAAAAAATTTTTTTGTGGTGAAGGAGGAAGCAGGGTGGGGTGAAAGGGTTATAAATCCAAAGTACACTTAGATGAGAAAGATATTTCACTGTCATGGGACTTCAGAACAGCCACTCATACTCTTTACCAATGGTCTGAATCAAGAACAAAGCTTCCTGCCAGACCAGTGAATTTTCTCAGTTCAAAAGGAAGACAGTTCTACAGAGAGGCTGAAAAACACCATCAAAAGTGTGCCTTAACTAACTCATTTGAGCTACCTTCTGACTCTTTGCTTCAGGTCATTTCATCAAAATGGTCCAAAATGAGCACATGTTCCAAATCACAACGTTTCAGTTCACAGGACAGTCACAAAATTTTTTAAACTTTATATTTTTAGTCTTAAAGTCATTAGGCTGCTTTTATAAATGCGTCTCCTCAGTCTGGATGTGATATTTGTAACAAATTTGAGTATCCCGGGCAAAAGAACCTCAGAAACCTAGAGAAGGTAATAATTCCAAACGGAAAAAAGGTACACACTACTCCTGTATCATAGTGGAAATCATAAAATATACTGTTGTGTGGAAATGTGATAAAGCCTTACTTCTCACCAAGAACCACCAAACAGAATTATCTCTTCCTGAGAATGCACACATAAAATGAAGATATTTTGTTGCATGTGTTACATTACTGAATTAATGGATGACACTTCAGCAAGACAATTAACTTGATTATGTACAATTAATTTTTTCTAAATAGAAATAAAAACATATTTACATTTTTAAGACTGTCTAGAAGACACATATTCATAATCCTGCTTGAAATTTTACCTACATGATACAGTGAAACCAATCTCTAGAGTTTGTTCAGATTTTCTGGATTGCTTCCGGGTCACCACTTGAAAATTCAATCATCTTTTCATTTATTCACTGGAAATCTGCCTTATCTGAGAGCATGCAGGTATTGAATATATTAACAATATATTTTAATATATTTTAACAGAAGCAGGAAGGGACCAGCAACCTTGAATACGAAATTTCACTGGGGTCACAGGTCAGGATTACAACTATTTGCTCAAATTTTAAGACACTTTTATCCAGTTATAGCATGAACAAGATTGTTTTTCCAGCATTTATAAAAATGACTAGAGCAAAAAAAATTATCTTCCACAATATTCAGCCCATCTGGTTTTTGCAGAGCTGTCCTCTGTCTCTAGTTCTTTCAGCCTGCTTTATGCAATTAATTTCTTTCCTGAGTCAGCTGGCCTCAGAATACACTTTGAGTCTTTCTTCATCCCTGCAGCCTTTAGGGACTTTTATTGTTTGCTAAATTGCTGCAGCTTGTAAACACTGTGCTGTTATAGGTAAAGCTGGGCAAATAATTCACTTTCTAGTTTGTCCACCAACGCAAACCAGCATCCAATAGCTTGAACTGTATTTAAGCCTTTTTTCCTTAGACTAAGTAGAAAACAGAAGAACATTCTTCAACCCAGCAGTGAGACTATTGTCCTGAGGCAGAGAAAACTTTGTTAAAAGAGAATGAAAAACTAGGGAACATCTGGTATGAGGAGGGGGATGCATAGTGATGTTGCTCCCAGAGGGTTTCCCAAAACCACTCAGTGAATCCGATCTGTAACTTGAATTTTAGAGAACACAAAAGCACCTCATGCAGGAAATGACTGCCAGCCAAACACCATACCCCAAAAACAAGCATTTCTTTCAGGGGTTTCACTGCACTTCAAGCAAACTGGCTGTGACTTACGCTGCTCACAGTGGACACCAGAAAAGCCCTTCTGGCACTGGCACCGCTCATCCACGCACGTCCCGCCGTTCCTGCAGCTGATGCTGCACTGCTGTGCTGCAGAGAGAGACCCAAAATCAGCCAAAAACACCCCAAAGGAATGGCCTTTCACAGTCTTTAAAACCGGGTCTGAATGATGGGCTTTGTACCACCTATGCTACATATTTCAGGTGTATACTCATGGAGAGGTTTTTAGAGTTTTCCACTATTATGTTGCAACTCAGAACTTTTAATTGCATTGGAAACTGTACAATCTTGATTTCTTACCAAAATGGACTCCATGAAAATGTGAGTACCAGACACATTCATTTGTAAACTTCCTTCTCTCTTTAAGCATATTTTATTTAAATTTGTCACACAGAATAAACAGGCATGTGTGGAATAACAAACTTGATCAAGAACTTGAGGTGTCTTACCTAAGCGTAATTTACATTTGCGTATGCAGTAATGAGAAGCTATTTTAAAGGAAAGTTGGCATTTTTGTCACTGAAACTTGAAGTCCTTACCAGGTCTTGAACCACACGTGGGTGATATCTCCCCACTGGCACAAGTGCACATGTTGGGACGGGAACAAAATCCATCACCACAGCTATTTCTGCAAATTGCTGAGGAAGAACACAGAAAGAGAGTGACAGGGATTAACAGAAACCTGAGGCTTAAACTTGCAGGGGAAAAAAAACCAAAACAACCCTTAAAAACTCACTTCATTGGGACAGCTATTACATACGTAAAAGTAATTTGAAGTTGAATGAAGTGAACTGAATTTTGGCAAAATTAGTATCTCTTAAAAAATTTGAAGACAATCAGAATTAAATCAGGCATATTCAAACACTGACCTGACCACAGTAATCAATTCTTTCCCCAATTAGAAATATCAGCCAATTATGCAAGCAATGTAAGATCGTTAAAACCATGTCTTTTAGACCACAGGACCTGTGAGAAAACATTACCATGAATCCAAGATTGGAAGAAATATAAACAATGCCAATTTTTGCACTATGGGCTTCACTCTTATAATCACCATTTTAAAGGCATTTTAGGGTCTTTTCCTTTTCTGTTCCCAAGATTATCCATCCTTTGCCCAAAGCAGTTTTGTGAGAAGTCAATGTGCAAATGCTGGACTTTGCAGATTTTGTGGTGTTTCCCTACATATAGTTTCCTTTACTCAGGTAGCTCCCACACTTTTATTTAAAAACTAACCATAAAAAGCCCAGGAAAGCCTGTCCACCCCACATCTGTGTGTCACATGCATGACCTTGTGCCAACCCCATGATGACCCAAAGTCCTGCATTCCCTTCTCACTCACCATCCAGCACAGCTCCAATGAAGAAGAGAGTGACAGAATCACCGTAAAAAAAAAAAAACAAAAAAAAAAACAAAAAAAAAAAAAAAAAAAAAAAAAAAAAAAAAAAAAAACACAAACACCACCAAAAAAAACACAACGGAGCTAAAAGTCTAAATTATTCTAAAGCAGATCTAAATTAATACATGAAATTCATCTGCTCAAGTAGCAAATGAATCAAAAGGCTGAAGCAGAGTCACTAGAGCACAAATGAGGACTTCAAAAAGACATATACTGTGCAGCAGACAGTTTGTATAGTAAAAGGTCCTCAAAAACAACCAACCACCACCACCAAAAAAAACCCTAAGAATCACAATTTCTTTGCAAATAGGCCTGGAGTTTTGTGAGTTTGCCAAATAATCTGGCAGTACATTTCCACTGAAGGACTACAACCAAACAAATACCTTGAGGAGATCATGTGCCACAGCACTCTTTGGGCATCAAAAAGATGCAAAATGCATTGTCTACATTCATCATTAAATTCTGCTACAATAATGCCTCAAATGTAAAGCCATGAGAAGTCAAAGAGTTTGTGGGATTTTTCTATTTAGCTGGAATTAGAGACATGCCATGAACTGACTTAAAATATTATTCCATGAACCAGGACTTGGATTTAGAGCACTTGACAAGCACCAGAAACAGGGTTGGTTTTTATATTCCTGTTCAGTCCATCTTTATACACCATAAGGTCAATCTCTTGATAAAGCAAGGTTTACATGTGGTCCATTTGTTAATTTATTTTCCATTTAGGAGTAACTTTTTACCAACTGAAAACCCTAGAGCTTAAGGCATAGCCTAAATATACTTTCACCAGAACAGTTTATTCTGTATAAAAAAAGACTAAAAGTAACCAGACCTTTGGTTTTCAGATAAAAGATCATTTTTAATCATAAATGTGCCACAGACCACCAACAACCACCACATCATCAGCTTGAAACACTGTCAGGTCAGAATGGTTTCTTTTTCACCTACCACTGGCTCACAGATTTCTCCTCATTGAAATACCACTTTAAAATCATCAGTTAAAATATGCATCAATTAAAATCAGCACATCTCCAATCAGAAGTTTGATAGCTTGTCCAGCATCCTATGCAAGAGGCTTTTTCTAGGTAAAAAACTCTAGCTAAAGAGAATGTCATCTCCACAAACATTAAATGTCAGCATAGAAATCTGTACACTTAAACCTTCACCAAAAGCAGAAACAGAAAAGTGTCACAGACAATACTGGTCTGCCAGAATCATTCACCCTATAAACATGTTAGAAAGTGCAATTGTCTTTTCAATTGCTTACTGCAGTAAGCAGGCAGGAGCTAAAAGATGTCCCTTGTGCACATAAATTCAAATGAAATCTGATTATTCAGGATGGGGGCAGACCTGAGGCCAAGGCCTTTAAGAGGCACTGAGAGACACAATTTAAAGGATATCTTGTAAGGATTGTTGAAAGCCCCTAAACACATTTGAGCCAGACACACAGCTGAATGTGAAAAGCCTATCAACAGCATAATAGGCAGCCCAAATCCTTCTTAAAATCTCTACTTTACATTAAAGTAAATAGCCAGTATTGAAAGAGTTTGATAAATGTGAAAAGAACATTCTGAGGAACTCCTTTTATTCCACAGCAACATTAATAAAAGGATCTTCCTCTGAATGGCACCATAATCCTTTGCTGGGAAATTCTGGGTCAGCTTGAGAAATAAGTGTTACACTGCACAGTTATCCCCAATATTAGCCAGTCAAGTTTAACCATGTAAAACCAATAGATGTGAACAGGTGAGGGAGGCCTGGAATCATAAAAAAAGGCCACCAAAGCTCAAAATTTTGGCAGACCTTGTCTTATCATCCCAGTTTCATCCTGCATGCCAGCAGTTAATCAGATGGAGAATGACAAAGACCTCCACTGCTTACATAAAGAGCAGTCCATTCTTGAACATGAATTCTGAAGTTGACCATACTTATTAACAAAAGAGACAGGCTAAATTAAATGGCAACAGATTAAAAATTTAAGGTCTGAAGGAAGCATTGTCTACTATCTGCCGTTACCTAACACAGAGAAAGCTCAACTTCATTTTCTATTTCATGGTAAACATCCCAAGAACATCATCCCACCAGAGTACTGAGCAGATTCCCCTCACAAACAACTTTTTTCCTTTTTTGGTTGCCATGCCATGTAGGTCCAAAACCCCATCTGTCAGCACAGTACCTATACCAGCCAGTAGCCAGTCTGGCTGACAGCCATCAAAACACAACTAACAACAAACAAGAGAGTAAGCATCCCAGATGTAAAGAAGCTTTGTCTTTGACTGTAATTCCAAGCTTCAGAGAACTTCAAGATCTGATTTGCCTTTATCAAAACCTTTTGGCTTTTTTTTTTCCCTGTTACTACTATTCAGTATTTGATTTGACAAAGTTTTGGGTTTTTTTCCTGAGCTGTCATGCGTTTTCTTTAAAAAGTAGGTGGAGACATGTCCCTTATCAACATACAGCCCTTCAGTTACAAGGAGTGTGGACCTGTAGTTCCATCTTGATTTGCTTCTTTTTCCCTTTTTTCCATTATTTCTAAAGATAACGTGAAACACAGGAGTGGAAGTAGCTTTTCTTGTGCCGAAGAAAAAGTGGGACTCCTAGAAGAATATATACTTTCCTTGCAAACTCTTGAGCAGTAGAAGCAGCCAGACACTTACGGACAATGCACTGATTCCCTCCAGCCAGGGTCCTCCATCCAGGGCAACAGTAGGAGCGAAATCTAGTACCACACACATTCGGCCTGCAACACAGACGAAACAATAAATGTGAAAAATAGCAAGCACTCTAAAGAGAATTTAATGTTTTACATACACACATGGGAAGAATCCAGCTGCGAAAAACAAACAAAAACTTGCTGTCTACAAAAATATCCTCCCCAAAGGGAAAAAAAATCTTCTTCCAAGAGATTTAATTTTGGCTTAGTTCAGCGGATTAATACAAAAGAGTAGAGGTAGACGAGGCAAGGGCAGGCCACATAAATCCTTCTTGCAAAAACTGAGGACATGGAAGAGATGAGTTTGATTCTGCTTTCATTCAAAGTCTGAAAAGCATTGCCAAAAAACAGCTTCTTGCTGTTCTCTGACACTACACAGAAGGGATGCCTCCTCATAAGGATAAACTAACTCAAAATACCAAGAAGTCCCTGAAACATCAGAAGAAGAAAACCAAACTGACTCTGCATCATTTCTTTGTAGAAACCCCCTAAAAGGGTGAGCGTCAAAGTATCTCAGTATTGGAAGACGCTGGACCAAAGAACCCCATGGGGTCAATTCGTTAGCTCTAATGTAGGCTCCCGACAAGGTCTGCTTTTAATTAAATCGAACTAATTAGTAAGCCAGATTCCACAGGCAAGGACCAAACTCCCAGCTTAGCGAACCGCGAGTCCTCAGCCTCAGAGAGACGGGAGCGGGAGCAGCACCGGCGGCACACACGGAGACCACCGGCAAGGGGCTCTGGCTGAGGAGATGCCCTGGGGAGCAAGCAGGCGGCGGGGAAGGGGGTTTCAGCCTTGTCCCTACCCTCGGAGCCCGTCGTGCTGTCCTCGCCTGCGGACCCGACCGGCGGCGCCCCCGGCCCCATCCTCCCGGGGCGCGGCGGCGGACAAGGGGCTGCCCACTCCTGAGGGAGCGCGGAGCGCCGGCCGATGCTGCTGCTGCTGTGGCTGTCGCTTCTGTCTCCCGGCCGCTCCCTGCGCACACAGCACCAGGCAGCCCAGCCACAGCGACAAGAAGCACCAGCGCTGTGCCCAGAGCCGCCGCTGCCTGCCCATGCTGCGGCTCTCCCGGCGGGAAGCGGGCCGGCAACCCCGGGCGGGAGCGCGGGTCCCGCACCACCCTCAGCGGGCACGGGGCGGCCCCCGGGCGGGGAGAAACTTCAGCCGCGGGAAATGCGCCGTGTGTCTTTCCCAGCCTGCCCGACCGGTGCCATCAAAGCCTGGGCTCCACGTTGCTCGCAGCCAGCCTTCTGCGGAGAGGGGGAAAAAGAAAGGTGAATAAAAGCAGAGTTGGATTTTTCCTCCCCCTCCGCCCCCTCCGCCGCAACAGGAAATCTAAAAGAACCGCGCTGAATTTTCCCTTAAAAAAAAAACCAAAAAAAAACCCAAAAAAAACCACGAAAAAAACCAGACGATAATTAACCGCGGCTAAATAAACACGCTGGGACAGAGCAAGAGGGGAGCGAAAAGCCCCTGCCCAGCGCCAGGGGCGGATTTACAGCGAAGGGAGCCGGAGGAGGAGCCGGTGCGGCCGCGCCGGTGAGGGGCTGGGCAGGGGGAGAGGAAGGGAGGGAGGGGGCCGGGAAGAGGGGATGGCAGGAGGGAAGGGGAGAGGAGGGAGTGAGGGATGGCGGCTGCTTTGGGGAACAGGTCTCTCGGAGAGCCAGCGGTGCGGGTAGAGCTGGTCCCAAAGCGGGTTCTGCGCATTCTGTCGGTTCTCCCCAACCTCCGGGAATTGCGCCGTGGGATGGACGCAAAAGCCCTCCCTGTGACAACACACGGGGCTCCCAAAGGTTCTGGTCGCAAGGATGAGCTCGGAGGGTAGGGACACGGACTCCCACACCTCCCCGCCAGCTGGGTCTGGCACAGGAGCTCCGGACTGCTCCGAGAGCTCCTTCCCCGTCCGTATCACAGCATCGAGGGTCGGTGCTTCTGCCATCAAGAGCAGGGATGTGTGGTGCTGGAAGAGTCGGCGCTTCCCTCCAGGAGCAGTTCCCTTCAGGAACAAGCAAATTTTTCCTTGTTCTCTGCTTGCTGTTTCTCCCTACATAACCATCCCCAAAAAAAGCCTCTGGCTTAGTAAATTTCCTGCTTGCTTTTTAAGGCCGAGAGCATGCATTCACCTAGATGTGCCGAATAGTTAGCCACCGGTGAGGAACAAATAAAAGAAGTGAGAACAAAAACGCGGCTCTGCGAACAGTGCCCAAGTGCTGGGTGCTTGTCATTGCGATAACACGGCACAATCTGGTTTTGTCATCTGAGATTTTTATCCCTTTGAGCTGCACCTCATGCTACAGTCCATGGCATACAGTGGCAACCTGGAAACTTTTGTCTTTTGAAACAAACTGGAACATGTCACAGCTCCATTTAGCTTCACGTGCATATTATCTGTCACTTCTAGGGGTGAGAGGCAGGAGCCACATTTTGTTATCTCTGAAATAAAACCCAAGCAGCCAAGAAGAGGTCATGGAGCCACTCTCTTGTTCCATTTACTGCGCTGCTTTGATGGTCCTGACAGACCATCACTGGCTCTGACAAGCTCCATTTACTGATCCATGTTCTGACAGAGCAGAAGCTGATTTTGTTTAAATTTGTAAATTTAGCAGAAGTAATTTTGCGTGAGAGAACCTCAGTCTTTAAGAAACTAAAAGTATTTCTGAAGACAACTGGGTAGGAGAGTTTAGCAACCTCCTGATTGTGGGTGAGATTTCTTTCAAACAGAAGCTGTAAAACCTGTCATGAATGAAGTGCAGCTAAGATTCAGGGAAAGAGAAGGATTCCATGCCACTTCGTGTGAATAACTATCTCCAGAAAACACAAGGAGTAAATAGATAGGACACAAGGAATCAAAAGGAAAGAACTGATTTGAGATAAGCTCAGGGTCTTGGATATCAGGAAACACAGCGATAAAGAAGCAATTCAGAAGTTTAACACATCTGGAAAAAAACACCACTAAAAAATCTTGAAAGGGAAAAAACCCAAACAATGAAACAAATAACCAACACTCCAAAAAAGTTTGGCAATTACACAGCAAGGGTGGGCTAGATATTCGAGCATAGGAAAGTTACAATTTAAAGCCAAGAGAGACATAATTTTAACCTGGAACTACTCTGTAGAGTATCAAAAGCAAAGTCAGCAGCTACCAGGGATTTGTAAAGTGGTTGCAAGACTCATGAGACCTTCTTGCACTCAAGAAAGCGCTTGCACACAAAATTATGAAACATTCACTGGGAAAGATTGGGCAAGATGTCTTGGTTTTGATAAGTCTGGTCTTTGTAAATATGAATAGAAATTAATGCTTCCAAAGAAAGCTGTCTTTGTTAGAAGGGGCATCATAAATACTCCAAAGGTAAAAGACACAGGCCAGACATGATTTAAAATAATGATTATGTTCTGATCATTCATCTTAGAACTACACGTGGTAAATTTGGAATAGCTGCCCATAAAAGCCATTGCTGTGATAAGGGAGAGAAAATTACTCTCAGAAGGCTTGGTTTCTTTAGCTAGCAGCAGCTCTCTTAAAAATATGGAAGAAAATTCATTGAATAGAAAGTGCGATGTGATAAATCAGTACTACAATGAAGAGTTGCTTGGATAAGACAGGAACACAGTTCTGTGTTTGAAAGAGCAGAACTTAAGACTGTGAGTACTCGTGGGGTGAAATTAGATTTCTTCAGGAAAAATACTGTACATGTGCTGTGGGTAGCTCCCTTTCCCAAGCTGAAGGGTGCTTTCCCCGGGCAGGTGCTGTTGGGGTGCCTGCTGACCTGGGAGCGCTTGTGCTCCAGGCTGTGCTGACAGTGCCCTCAGCCCGAGCCTGGAGGATGTAATAGCTGCCTCACCAGAGACCAGAGGACTCTCCACATGGCGAAATCCATTAGGATTTGTTGAAGGTCAAAACAGGAAGACGCAGAGCAGGCACACCACTGCGAGCAAAGCGATCCAAGACTGGAGAGCGGGAGCTAGGACGGGCCTAGGGTATATAATGGGGAAGGGTAGGAGGGGCCAGGGTGAAAGCAGTCCAATGGGGAGAGGGCACGTGGAGGCCCTGGACTGAGTGATAGAGGCTGGACCAATGAGAGAGAAGGGAGGGGGTGATCCTCTGGGGAAGAGCCAATGGGGAAGCTCGGAACATAGAACTTGCCGGAACTGGAGAGTGACCCAGCCTTAACGGTGGAATTTCATGGAGGTAAAGTGACGCACTTTCCAGGAAACCCTGGGAAAGTGCGTCACTTCTTCACCCTGAATTAAGTAAGGGTGTTTTTCTAAGGCATCCCAGCCATGTGTCCATCATGGCTGTCTCCCTCAGCTTTTGGAAAGCATTTTATTTATGGTCCGATGCTTCGGGAATGCCAGTTTGATGTTTACAGAATGCCAGTTTGATGTTTAAGGAATGCCATGAAAAAATGTTCTCTCTCTATTTTTCTACCCAAAAATAGAGCAAAGAAGGCTCCCACTTCGGAATAAAGGAAAGAACTTTGAAGTATGAAAAAAGGAGCACACGGAACTCAGAATGAAAACCTTCCAAAAAACATTCCTCCTCCGCTTCCCCCCAATTTCCACTACCACATGAAATAGAATCTTAGATTCTCAATCCAGTTACCATCCCTCAGATAATCAACTCTCAGTTCATCAAGGGAGACAGCAGTCTCTCTTGTAGCATAGTTACCCAGGAAATACATTTGAAACCTCTTGTGTTTCCAAGTCACACGCCTGGAGAACATTTGCCATCCTGACATCCTCCTTCCCTGTACAGTCTTCTCACCACTGTTCATGGACCATCACTGTTATAGGGTTCCTTTTAAGGATGCTGTGCCAAGTACCAAAAACTAACATTTTCTCACTTTTGGGGATGACAGTTCACCCATTTTCACTACCCCTGGGGCTGAGGATCTTGAGAACAGAGATCTTCTTGTTCCATGAAGACAAAGGGCACCACCACACCCTCCTCATCTTTCTCTGTTCTCTTCAATCCTGCACTGGCAGTCAGAGCAGCAGCTCACTCTCTTGGCTCAAGCCATTGCCTCCCCCTAAATGCAGTGTCTGTGTTCCAAGAAAATTGGTTCAGTCTATGGCTATGCAAGAAAAAGTCCAGCCAAAGGCCACTCCATCATCTCCTTCAACCTAGGATTCTTCCGACATCCTTCACTTGCTCTGTCTTTCACCACACTTGCCCATTTCCTTTTATTTCATGTCTGTCTCTCTTGTCCAAATCAAGGAGGACTCGTGTTTTGTAAAGTTTTCTCTGTCCAAGAAGATGGTTAAAAATCTTGTGCTCTGCCTGCCGCATGGCTGGGCACCTTCTCACCAAACACCCCCTGTGCTGCCAGCTCATGACATCAAATTTCAAGATGTCACAAGCACAGGCACGGGCTCTCTTCCTCTCTCTCTTCTGGGTGGGGGTGGGAGGGCTGCCTGATGCCTCTCAGTGTTTCTCCACCCTTCCATCCTGCAGCTGGCAGGGGAGGCTTGACCTCTTTTATGGACTGGAACCAAGAGAGCATTCCCCTGGGAGCTCTCTGCTTTTTAACCCCCTGTGTTCTCAGAGGCCTATCCATGTCTTCAGTGGCCACACCAGGTGGTAATATTCAAATCTGAGCGCTGATTAGTCTGACCACAACCTCCCAAAAAACTCACTTCTTATCAACCTAGGACACATTTGGATCTGCTGATCCAAATTCTACTCCCTGAGTGTTATAAATAAAAAAGCTTCTTTCACAGAGGATGCCTTTATATATTGGCATCTGATGCAGAAGGATGAGTGATGCCTCTTTTTCTCTACTGAACTTCCACTTCAAGTCTGGCCAATTCCAATAACAATTGCTCCAAATGTAATATATAGTGATCATTCAGGAAGCATGCAAGTGTACATCTGCATAAATAAAAATTTTCCAGCGAAAAGCTCATAATGCTTTATGAGGTTATTTTTTGGTCTGAACTTTTCCCAAGTGATTAAATTTCTTCCCAGACAAGGGTGGGAGATAATTTTAAGTAAAGCCAGTCATATTATTTTGACACTTTGAAACAGAGTAAAAACATAGGCCATCATTTTGCTTATGTAGGATCTAATTAACCTAGATCAGTGGGTGTAAATAATTTCTTACAGTGCTGAAAATTATGTTTCTCAATGGCCAAATTGATTTGACAAGTAAAAGCATTCTCAGCCCTTCATTACTTGAATCACCAAGAGCACCCAGTGGTGGATTTCTAGACCAGTACAGGTATTGAAAGTAGAAGTGACAAGACAGTGTCAGGACTAAAAATTCCTTTTCAGCTGTTCCCTTTTCCCCACTGGACTGAATTCACACCTCTGCATGTTCAGTGAGTGCCCAACCTTCATTTGTTAAATATTTGTTAATATTGTTTGATATCTCAGGTATCTTCACCATAGATCTATTTTAAAAGTATTTTTTGAAAAGACCTTGGAAATTCATTTGATTAAACCTCTCTGCTCTAAAGCAAAAATAAAATTGACCATTTAACCTGTACTTTGAGCACAGGAATTCTGCACAGCTGTAGGTGATCTGCTATAGATGACAGTGGTTTTGCCACAAAGAACGATTGAGCTGCATCCTCTTTTTGCTTGTCTGGTTGATTTTTACCTGTGCTTTATTTTCTTTTTACCATTTGTATAGTATTTCTGACCATATATCTGACCAATCATTTTGATTTCTAATCCTGTCCTCCAATGTAATTGTTCTGTCTCCAGATCATCCTTAATCTGGAAATAGAATAAATAATATAAAATGAAATACTATATTCTAGACTGTGATTTTTTTTTCTTACTTAGAAGATATAATTTGAGACTGTATCAAAAGCATTGCTGAGATTATGTTATCAACATCTTTTTTTATTTTTTTATTATTCAGCCTGTCTGCTTCATTCTCTGCCTGTGCCATCCTTGCTTTGGATGAGTATCTTTTGATTAGCTTTGATGTTCTTGTTTTCACATAGAAACTTGAATTATTTCAATTCTAAGCATTATTGCAGGCCAAGAAATGAGATTAGTTGGTCTAACTTCCTCTTCTCCCACCCTTGAAATATAGGCACTGATTTGGTATATGCCCATAACTCAGCAAACAAAAACCAAAAACTAGTAAGAAAGAAGATCTAAAACTAATTTACTCCCACTCTGAGTTTATTCTCAATAAAAAAGAAATAAGTAAAGAGTTATGATCTCCCCTCCCTGTGTGCTTATTTGCAAAACTTCAATGCATAGGAAGAGTATTACAGCCATTTAAGAAGCAATTTTGATTCACATTTTTTTATTAATTCACTTACATATCTATATAAGTGAATATATTATTCGACATAAAGTTTCTTGCATATGCAACAAATAGATAAATTATTCCACAGTTTTGGTTTTATAATTTATGAAATTAAAAAGTATTTTAATAGTGGTTTCAAAGCAGTGCTTTCACTGCAGAAGGAAAAAAAAAGGTATATGTTGCCTGAGGCATATTGAAAAGGAACAAGATTTAAGTGGGGCTTAAAAAACAGAAGAGAAAGGTACTTAAGACACAAGACAATTTGAAAAAAGCAAAAAAAGTGTTGAAAGATGTCATGAGGGAGCTGCTCCATGCAGTTAAACAAAAGATCTCTCAATGATGCAAAGCTTCGTCTACAAAAGGAGTACCCAGCTTGGAATGTCTGATTCTTTACCTTTGTGACACAAATAAAAATGTAAACAAGGCAAGATATTGTAGCACATCATTCCAGAAGTGATTTGTGTGTTCTGTCTGTAAGATCTTGATATAATTTGGGATTTTTTTTAGCATAGGAGAAGTAGCGTGGACCACTCTGCTGAGTTTTCCTTTTTTTTTTAAGTGATAGCAAACAGAAGTGAAATGTTCCTAATTTAGACATCTTAACTACCACCAGGCAAATCCTACTTTAAGGTCTGAAATCTGTCATCAAAATGAAGGAGTTGAAAGAGTTTAAAAAAAAAAAGCATTCTCTTTTCTTTTAGAAAAAGTTAACCAAATTTTATTTGCAAAATTAGTAATAGAAAGAAGAAATAAAATTAAACAGGAGGTTGAACATAGACTTCAAACACATCAGTGTCTATTTTAAAATTATTCAAGTTAAACAAGATAAAAACCCCAGTAGAAAGTATTGGATATTCTGGTTTTATTTTTGGAAAGAAAACCCCAACATAGCTGCAAGAGTAATTCCCCGGTTAAGAATATGTATATAATTAATAATTAGTTTAATTTATCTTATTAGGAAGCTCTACCCTGGGGATTAGTTTGGAGGTGGAGCAGATAAAAGGGCTCAATTACTCAGGAGAAACTTCATCTGGCATTAAACTCAGAAAACATGTTTTAAGTTGTTTAAACACATTAATAATTTTATAGCTGGATGTAGCATTCATTTTATACATTCCTCTAAGCATCATTTTCTGACTCTGCTTCTCTTGAGCAACATATTTAGAAAGATAGAATTCAGCTGTCCTAAAACTCACTGAGATTACATGTTCTCTGATAACCCCTGAATTAAGCAATATAATTATCCTGATACATCTATACATGTATTGTCCTGATATAGCTATATATGTGGTTATATATGTATTATAAAAATAATCCAGAACAAAAGAAGTAGTAACAGTTTTCTGTGGTGATCATTTTGTGTTTTTCCTATCCAGTGAACACACTGATTTTAGAGGTGTTTTCCAGCCTTCACAACTCTATGATTCCATGATTGGTTTTGCATCCTAGAACAAAACTTCATTTTTTTGCCAAATTAAAATAGGTTCATAGAAATAATATAAGTAAATATAAGTAAAGGTAGACTTTGATTCTTTTCATGCTTGTCCCAGGGTGGCATTATGATGCTTGTATTCCTACTTGTGTGTTCTGTTTATGCTGGATATTATGTTCTTTGCCTTCACGACTGGCTCTGAAGAGGAAATGATTTATTTTGGTTTTGCTATCAGCCACTCCCCCATGGCTGGCAGGACACACAGACAGGGCAGTACATAGTGCAGCTTTTTGCTTTTTGCTTTGCTTTTTGCTTTACTCTTGTTCTTGCTTCTGCTTTGCTCCTGCTTTGCTCTTGCTTTTTGCTTCTTCTACTTAGTTATTTTAGCTAAGCAGTCCAAATTTTTCCCTGGACTGGTTTTCCTTTCCCTTTTTTGGAACTACTCAAACCTGCTCCAGGTTGGGACCTCGGAAACACTGAGAGTTTGCACCTTGTGGCTGCAGCAGCTGCCCCAGCACTGGAGGGACTGATAACAGAGCAACCACCCCAGGAGAGACTTTCTGAATTTGTCATCTTTCTCAGAGCAGTGTCATCCAGTATTGTTCATTTTGTGTGCTGGGGGGGCTGTGCCTGTTAAATAAACAGGTTCTTTCCACTTCTTTCCAAAGAATCCTTCCCAAAGTGGTTGTGGGGAGGGGCCCTGTGGGTTTGCTTTCTGGAAGGGCCCCCCTTTGGGGATTCTCTCCCAAATTTGCCCTAAACCAGGACAAAACTTGGTGCCCAACGCATGGGCCTCAAGAGAGATTAGAAAAAAACCTGACTGCATTTTGTTTGCCATTACTCTGTGCTGTTATAAAGCAGTTAATAGCCATGTTTTTTGCATTCATAATGTCTTTTTGGGTGAAGGCTTGCATGCATTTCTGGTCCCTAAGGTTTTTTGAGATCCTAATACCTCTATGGTCCCTTGGTTTGTTTTCTTATCCAGAAATAGCTCTTGTATTGTCTCTAATACGTAGCTTTTACAGCAGAGGGGCAGTGACCAGAATAGCTATCCTGCTGGGCTTGGTGGTAATAGCTTGCAAGAAGTTTATAAACGTGCTGGGGTCTGCTCCAGGTGTGAATAGTTCGTGGTTATGGTTATGCATCCAGTTTGTTAGAGGAGGAGCAGGGTATGAGGTTTTTCAGCCTTTGCTTTCCTTCTTCTCCTCTCAGTCTGTTGCATCACTATTGGAGAATGTTCAGTTTCCCCTGAATGTTAAAGAGACCATCTTTCTGGTACTCAGTCTGGTAAGCTTCCTCTATAGAGTCTGCAGCTTCTCTAGACTGATGGCTGAGATTTCTAGATGGGCTGATGAGATCCCTGTCCCAGGGGTAGACCCAGGTGTGGAAAATGGGAGAATATGGCCAAATCCTGAAGGAATTCTCTGACCCTATAGTCTGGGACATCCCCCATGAACAAATTCAGAGCCCAGATGAGGTGGGGAAATACCTGAAAGAGAAGTACCAGGATGGCCCTAAGGAGAGAAAGATCATTGCAGTGAGCTGGGCCTTGGCATATGCTTATCGCACATTGCTAGATACGGTTGGCCAGCAGACAGAGGCAGGGGGGCAGGGAGATAAATCAGCAGCTATCCCAGTCAGTCAGGCTGCAGCCAACAGCCCAGGCTTGAAGCCCACAGCTAAACCAGATAATGAGCCTAAGCCAGCAGCTAAACCTGACAGTGAGCCTCAACCAATGGCTGTTGGTACCAGCACTAGACATGGAAAGTGCACAGACAAGACCAATCAACCAGTGGATGATGATGATGCTGATGATGATGATGCAGGAGAAGGATCCTCAATGCCTCCTGACATAAAATCAGGAGTCAAAGCAGCAGGTGCCATATCAGAAGCCAATATGGAGTCCTTTTCCCTGAAGGACTTTAGCAGCCTAAGGAATGATTACACCCGGTGACCTGATGAATTAGTTGGTTAGTCCGTCTCTGGGATGCTGCAGGCGAGGCCACAATTCTGGATGGCACTGAAGCCAGGCATTTGGGATCCCTGTCACATGATCCTGTCATCGACCAAGGAATGATGAGAGGGGTTAATCCTCACAGCCTCTGGGCACGGGTCTTGGACAGTGTTGCACAAAGATACCTGTGTGCAGATGATCTTTATATGCAGCAGACCCAGTGGAAGACCACAGAGCAAGGGATCCAACACTTGAGAGAAATGGCAGTGGCAGAGATTATTTTCTCAGATGATGTAACAACTAGGAACCCAGACTTGGTACCATGCACATCTGTGATGTGGCGGAAACTTGTACGACTCGGGCCACATGAATATGCTTCTGCCTTAGCCATAATGAAACGGGATGAGAGGGATGAGACCGTGCTGGATATGGCGAAGAAGCTCCGAGCATATGCAGACGCTGTGCATGGCCCAACACATGCCAGGATCGCAGCAGTGGAAACACATCTGCAGAAGTTAGAGGATAAGATAGAGGAGAATCACAAGAAGCTCAGAGAGGAGATTAAGGAAGGTCTTCTCCAAATCTCAGCAGTACAGATCAGAGGTCCTCGTGCCCAAAGCAGACGTTCCCCAGATGGAGAGAGAAGGTACACCCCACGAGCTGAGCTGTGGTTCTTCCTGTGCGATTGTGGAGAGAACATGAGGAGATGGGATGGGAAATCTGCTGCTGCTCTGGCATGACAGGTGCATGACTTGAAGGAAGACAGGACTCAGAGAAGGAGTTCCACCAAAAGGAAAGCAGCTCCAGTTGCCCACAGCCGAACTGCAGATTTGATGATGATGATGATGATGAGATGTCCAGTCCTCTTGATGGAACCTCCAAGACATGTTCCCAGGGAAAGAAGCATGACCAGGCTTAGAGGGGCCCTGCCTCTAGCCAGGTAGAGGCTAGGGAAAATCGTGTTTTCTGGACTGTGTGGATTCGTTGGTCTGGAACATCAGAACCACGAGTATAAAGCTTTGGTTGACACTGGTGCGCAGTGCACATTAATCCCATCGAGACATGTGGGGACTTTGTGGTGTTGTTTGCAGGAGTCCCAGGATGAGGGAAGAGATGAGAATCTTGACTCCATGTTTCAGAAGACTGATTTATTATTTTATGACATATATTATAATAAAAATATGTATTAAAACTATACTAAAAGAATAGAAGAAAGGATTTCATCAGAAGGCTAGCAAGGAATGGAAAGGAATGGAATGATAATAAAATCTTGTGACTGACCAGAGAGTCCAAAACAGCTGGACTGTGATTGGCCATTAATTAAAACAAAACACATGAGACCCATCAAAGATGCACCTGTTGCATTCCACAGCAGCAGATAATTATTGTTTACATTTAATTTCTGAGGCCTTTCAGCTTCTCAGGAGAAAAAATCCTAACAAAAGGATTTTTCATAAAATATGTCTGTGACAGGACTTCTCACTTCTCTCAGAGTAATCTTTCCCAAACTGGTTGGAGGGAGGGGTCACGTGGGTTTGCTTTCTGGAGGGACCCCTTTTGGAGGTTTTCTCTTATTTTTACCCTAAACCAGGAAAGTAAGAGCTGTGCAAATGCTGAGTTCATGGAATCCCAGAATGGTTCAGTCAAGTGACCACAGTTGGTCCCATCTCACTGTTCAGGCAGAGAAATAAAATCTATTTCTTTGTCTTTATAGAGCACAACACAGCACAAAGTACCACAACTCCATCAGAAGGGTGCAAGAGAGATTTATTACAGCAACGCATTGCTTTTATACTTTTTCAGGATATTTACATTCTTCCAACATACACATTCACTGCCTATTGGTTATAGGAAAGAAACAAAGTTCTCACTGGGTGGCCAAGGAGCCACATCATTCCGTGAGCCAGCCAGAGTCTGTATCTCTTGCCTTTCTCTCCTTCATCCTGTCTCCATGGTGACAACCTTGGTGTCTTCCTCAGGAGAGATTTGGGGCTTTCCTTTATCTTCAGGAGGCCTTTTCTGGCTCACAGGAACAGCACAGAATATCTTGTATAAAATTCTTGTGTATAATATGTTATAATATCATTATGGATGTTTAAAACATCTGTGATGGAGCTACATACACTAAGAGCAATTCAAAGTTTGCATTAATGTGTTTCAGCAGCTCTAGGCCAGCATGTTGTAATTATGAAATGTTATGTACAGCATGCCCTTCCTATAGACTGTGGGGAGGAAAAATAATAGGTCATGCACCAGTGCAAATTCCATAAGAAATCTGGAAGAAATGCTTGTCACGTGGCTTTCCAGAAAGAAGGATTTTTGGAGTACATTTGAAGCTCCCAAATTCAGCTCCCAAATATTGCCTGCAAATATAGGGATAAGGTTTGGTGTATAGGCTGCTGCACACAACCCCTTACACATATCTAAAGAGATCTAAAGATTCAAAGACTTTAAAACAACATGAAACTTCCTGCTTATATTTTTACTTCCTTAAAAACTTAATTTCAGCCTTTTTAAATATTACACCCTAAGGTGCCATCAGTCCTGATGCTTTTATTAGGTAAAGAAATCTGGAGTCAAGATTAGGAAGTTTTAGTTTGCAGACACATGAATCTCAATGTTTGAGGGGCAGAAGCCATGCTAATTCCATACAGATGTCCTGCTGCATTCCTGTAAATTTTCAGACTGTAAAGGAAATGCTGGTTACACCCCTTTCCCCTTCAGCCTGCAGTAGAACATTTCACAGATTGCATATGTGTCTTGCATGCAGAGAAACACAGGTCCCTGCTAATTCAAGCATCATATTTATTTAATACATAAATATTTACATAGATTTCATACCTGTATATTTAATTATCTATTATATATATTGATTTCCCCCCCCACAATTAAAAAAACTAGCCTTAGGGATTAAGATGGGGTTTTTTCCCAACATGCAAAAACAAAAAAAGGAATATTTTTGTTCTCTTAGATGTCTTCCTTTGTTTAGGAAAAGAGCATGTATTTGTATTTTTATAGGTGTGCAAGTGAAGAAATACGGTTTTATATATGTAACATGAATATTTTTCAGAAGGACTTGGCCCAGGAGAACTTAAACACCCAAACCTGACATAAAATGTGGCTATTCTTACATAGCCCAGAAGGTTCTTTACACAAAATAAGGCTTCCATGCTAGAGCTTTCCAGAGCAGCAGCTAAAACCAAGCCATGTTCTCCACTGGCTTCCACTGGCACAGAACCTAGAGGAAAATACATGAGAATGTGAAGAAAAAATATTTTCTTTTTCTCCCTAAACCATAGATTGAAGCCTGTTTATCAAGTTCCTTGAGTTTCATCCGACACCCTTTTAACTTTAAAACAATTTTGCAGCTATGTGTGGCTGCTACTCTTTTTTTTTGTGTGTGTGTTATTTTACTGACATCTAGGGGTTTTGTTCATGCATTGGAGCTGTTTTCATGTTTCAGGGAGGAACAATGAATTTCTTGATCACAAAATACTATGATCAGTATGAAAGAGGAGGGAATTGTCTATCAGGGACTGCACAGAAGAGATGCTGGTAAGCTTGGCAGGTGGATTCATGATGCACTTCATGCATAGCTACTTAAAATTCTAGAGATATGTGGATGAGGGGAGGAAAAAAGAGATGCTTTGCAGATACTTTCCAGAAGAGGAAAAAGAAAAAGGCAGAGATATGTAAAGTTTTTACACCTCCTTGTCTGCAAGGGTTGGTTCCACAGGCCAGCAAAAGGGAGTCTCTACATCCCAAGAGGGGCAGTTTCAGGATTCTTACAAAGCAGGGTCACATAACCTGTATTTGATACAATATAGGATGTGGAAGGAGGAAAATAGTTTTGTCAGAAGCAAATAAACAAGTGATTCATGGCATTTAGCCTGTCTCTGTGTGCAAGTTGATTCTGGCAGCAGATTACTCGAAGAGCACAGTGGTAAGGACAGGTAGAGCTCCCCATTTGCAGCTGAAAAGAGTTTTTTACCATCAGCCTACAACTTATTTCATTAATTATTTGTTTACTTACCTGTATTCTCCTGAAGTTAAAATAGAACTTGAAAACTATAATGCAATACTGTGTCTTTAAAAACTTTAACCCCTCTGATAAAAATCAGCCCCCTGATAAAAATGTAATTTAAACTGCCTAGTTGAGAAATGCTATAGCAAATGTATTAAACTGCAGAACACAGCACTACCCATTCCTTCTGTTATCTCACAAGCAACAAATTCCATCACCAGCAGTTCTGTAAATCCATATTCCTCTTGATAAAATATTCCAGGATTGAATAAATTAACCTGGAATTAATAAACTAAGCAAACCCAGAACTGAAACATGTTATTTTTATATATATTTATATGCGCAAATTAATACTACTGAAAATATTCTGTTTCATCTGTTAAAAAAATAATAATTCATTGTCATTTTCTTTCTTTCTACCAAGAAAATGCTGGAATAATTATTCAAAACTTGAAAGCAACAAAAAGTGAAGCCTATGCTGTAATTCTCCAATAAACCACAGGCTGATTCTCACTTATTTCATGGGAACTGGTCTTGCTGCAGAAATCTGAAGAAACAGTGTCTGGTTATGACCAACATGAAGAAAATAAATGACCATGACAAAGCAGGTGGGCAGTGGTGGTGTTTGGGTACATGACTTTATCCCCTCTGCACATAATTGGATGTTGAGTGTGGAAGTTTTGTGCACTAATGCTGTAGTAGGCTGAAGCAGAGAAATGTGAATTGAAATAAACTTCAGGAAGTTCTGTAAATTCTTTAATTCTCTCTGAATTTTTTTCCTGCAAAGGTAGGAATAGTGATTTTTTTTTTTTAATGCCCTTCCTCAAGCTGAATTTATAGTTTTTTGACATTGGATGTGTTAGGGCAATGAAATCCTAACTTATCCTATAGGGAGCTTTAGATATGAGGATTTTCCTGTATATTGTTAATGAGTATGAGGATGGAAAGGCAGGTTATGTGGGTATCACCTTCTCCACAACTGGCACTTCTAGAAACTTGATTGTTGTAAATTTTAAGTGCCAGTACTTCAGCCTGGCTGCCAAATCCAGCTGTTAGCACAAAAACCTCTGTGAAAGTTATCAGAATGGGATTTTGTACCCCACAATTGTCACTCACTCTCAGCTTACACTGGTTTCTTGTGCTGGCTATGCTGACCTGCTCTGTTTGCACATTTTGCTTTTATAGACACATGTAAAATTAATTTATAGCTCTCAAATATGTGCAGAGGCTTTCCCTACCTAGGCTGACTTTTGGGAAGTCAGGAAAAAGGTGCCAGACACCTGCCAGAATTGTTGGTTCACAGTTCATTTGACAGGAGATCCTGAACTGGTGATTTCTTGAGGACAGACAATATTTTACACTTGTTATTGCACGTAGCAGTCAAAATATTAAAAATATTTCAATTAAAATAGGTGAAATAATTTGGGGGGTGATCACTCATGCCAGTGAGTGTTATCTTGTTAGAAGGCATCTCTTATTAGTCAAGAGAAATTTATATTTTACAGGTTGTCAGTATTAGTGGTACAAGGCTGAGGTGGGGGGCAATTTTCAGGATGCATGTGACCACCTCCCACCAAATATTTATCACTTACAAAACCACAAAATTGTCACCAGTAGTCATAAATTTAGGACTGTTAGCATTATTCTTCACCTGCAGCCATTTCTGCTTCAGAGTAAGCCTGGTATAAAATTTAGGGCACTAAAATTGAAATGATAGATTTCCTCCTCACCTATTTCTGATTAAAGTTTATCAGCATTTGCTTGAAATATAAATGGCAGCATAATTAATACCTGTCTGCTAGCAGAAAAGGTGAACTTTCTTTAGCATAAGAGATCCTGAGAGCCTCTAGTTAGCACTCTCCACTAATGAATTCTAAAAATTAAACTTTTCAACATTTAGCAGATTAAAGCAAAGGTTTCAAAATCTCCAGCTACTTCTACATAATTAAAAATGCATTGTTTTTTTCAGGTGGGAGATCCAGTTTATATCCCAGGACACATCCAATGTTAAAAGACTTTAATTCAGCTTCAGAAAGGACATATTTTTAAAAAAATCACTATTCCTGCATTTGCAGGAAACAAATTCAGAGCCACTTGAAGTGCCATTGTGAGAAAAAAGGCCCCTGGAAATTGAGCAGGTTGAGAATTTTTCTTGGATATGTGTGAAGATCTATCTTCTGTTTCTGTTTTCGTTTTTTTTTTTTTTTTTTTCATTTCTGAATGTTCTTTTTCAAGACTAGAACTCCATTTCTTGTGGCATAAAGGGTTCAATAGAACACATAAAATTTGGGATGAATTATATCCTGGTTTTGTGATAGGAATTTCATGTCATATCTTTAGTGTTTGGGGATCTCAGGCAGTGAGAAATACACAGAATAAGATTTCAGAGTCCATAAATCCAATGGAACAGCCTAGATAATGATGAAATAGCAAATTAATAATACATTCTTAATAAAAATCCTGAAAATCTGGTATGTAACCCGCAGTGGAATAATTGACCAAGGCGTGCAGCTGACCATACATGGCAGTGGCATGCTTTAATTAGATAAATTTATGAAGATGAGGAGACTGAAGTTAGCAATTACAGGTTTTCCAGTGCTTTACTGGAAATTTCCAGTCCTGGTTCTCTGGAGAGCACCATGAACACAAAGTAATGGTTGAATGTTATTGAAACAATAAAACGGCTAGAAATAATCTTCATGAAACCAACACATTTATCTCCAGGAAATGGTCAGGTTTCCTGGACTGGTCTCACAAAATCACCAAATTCATCTCCAGATTTCACAGGCTGGCTGCCAGAAGTGTGTGGCATCTCTGTTTCTCTGAGATCACACTGCTTTTGGCAAAATCACCTCTGTTGGTGTTTCTCACTGGTCCAGCCAGCAGCTGTGACCCAAAAGGGATGAGGACAGTTTTTCTCTGAGTCCTCGTTATGCCTTCGCCTTCCTGGGTGGGTCAGCAGCTGAGCTGGTTTCCAGCAGTTTATCCAAGGGGGAGGGATCATCAAAACTGCAGCAGCCTCCCTAAGGATATCTGAACCACCTAGAATTCCTGCTGTGCCATGCAATTGTGCAGCTCCTGATCCCAGCCAATCTAGAAATCCTGGATTGCAGTTTATGTTAGGATGTGTTTTGGTCAGTTTGTGTCCAGGTCATCTGGTAGGCTTCCCTTTGGTAGGGGGAAGCTCAGACCCAGTCTCAGCCCAAACACTGGAACCCTCCTGAGTCTGAATAAGTACAACAATTCCTGTTTTCCTAAGAGATCATCGTGCAATGGAATAATCTTTGGCCTATATACAGGAAAAAAAAAAAAAAAAAAGGAAAAAAAAAGAAAAATAAGTGGAAGTCTAAATCCTTTTAATGTTTAATGGCATGGAATGGGGATTTGGGATGCTGTCTGCATGCTGTGGGTTGTCAGGTATGGATTTTCATCCTAATTTCCTTGTGAATGGCTTGGGATAAATGAGAAGCTGTGTGAGATAATGCCCTATAAATAACAGCAGGTGAAAACAGTTTGAGCAGAAAGAGAAAACAGAATTTCTGGACGTAAATAAGAGGTAAAAGTCCTTCTGTAGCTTAGATGAAATATGTGCAGCCTCACTTTTGACTTCTCAGAGAATCTTCTTTTTCCTAGAAGAAAGGAGAGGGCTCTGGCACCTTCCCTGCTTTCCTTTTGTTTCTCTGCTGCAAAAGCCAGCACACGTGTGGCCACTGCTGGGCTGTGCTTCCCAAGCCCCAGAGCACAGATGCCAAGCTCTGGAATGCTTTTTCCAGGACTGGTGTGTAGGACTGTAGCTGTCTGTCTGTCTGGATTTCCTCGTGCCCCAGGCTGGCCCAGCACTTGGCTGCCAAAACTGCTGAAGGATTTGCAAACAGGACTGGTGTCAGAATCAGTCTGGTTTGCTGGGCTAGCCTTCAGGATGCTGTGATATTTCAATTTTCTATTCACAGAAGGGGAAAAGAACCCTTTTATTTTGTGTTTTGGAACAAAATTCTCGAAGTGTGGTTTGGGTTTCTGGTGGTTTTGTTTGTTTTGCCTTTTTTTTTTTTTTTTTGGAGCTCTTTTTCAAGTAACTTTTGTGGCGGCAGAAGAGAAAATGTCACATTTATTTCAATTGTTAGAAAACATACAGAAAACTACAAATGTACAAATTCTGCCCATTTTTGTTTTGAGCAGGCCACAGATGTATCAAGTTCCTTCCCAGATTTGCTCATAGTTAAATGGGAGAACTCTACTGCTCTCTGCATTCCTTCAGGTATTGAAGATTCCTTGGGTATCTTGAATATTTTTTAACTTAGCAAAAGAGGAAATGGCTGTTTTTAACACACACTACTTTGTGTGTTTAAAAACAGCTTCTAAGGACAAGTTAAGAACCTTGTTCAGTTTGTGACTAAAGCAGGAATACAGAGGAATACTGAGACAAAACCTCTGTTTGCATCTGGAACAAAAACATCAGGAAGCAAAAATGCTCAAAAAATAAAGTTCAGGGGTGGAGGAAATAGTAAAAAGAAGTAGCAGAAGCTGCATCAGGGAGGACAAAGTCTAAACCCTGTGGGCTTGAGTCCAAATCACATCACAGGAACATTTCAAAACTTGGGCCTGCACTTTGTGCCCCAGAGACCTTAAACCAGCTCTGGAATGAAGCAATACTTGGCATGTATTTGAGGAAAAGGTTTTTTTTTTTTTTTCTCAGAGGCAGTGGCAAGGAAAGACCCCTGAAAAGTACAAAACCCCCACCCTATGATTAATGTAAAGATGATTTCATCCATTTGTTACATTTGTTCTTCCAAGGAAAAAGAAAGGCTCAAGTGGGATAGACATTCCAGAAATACTTTCTTATTCTTCTACTTTCTTTTTCTTGTTTGCAGAGGGTAGGAAAAATAACTGAACCCTTTATTGATCAAAAAGACTTAAAGTGACATTAGAAAAAATTGGGGGGGAGTGGTGGTATCTTTGGGATGGAATAATGGATTAAAGGAATCCAAGACACTTTAAGGAGTTGTGAGGAGACTTCATTGCCATGTCTGGGGCTGGGGCCATGGAAAGTGTGTGTGTTTTATTGGGTAAACATCAGTAAACTTCTCAAATAAACTCATCAATAAACTTCTCAGAGGTCCTACTGGATGGTTCCAAAAGATCCTTTCCCAAACCAGCCTGACTGGCAGGGATTGCTCTCCCTGCATTTCACTTCCATTTCCTGTTGCAGTCAAAAATAGGAACCTGAGAGAAGGAAAAATTGCAGAGGGCCACTGTAGCCATTCTGCTAAACAGATAAATTTAACTTAACTCTCCAAGAATTACAGAAAATTGTGATGAAACTTCTGTAGGACAGGTGTCAATAAAATGCCATCCAGGCTATGAATTTTTCACAAAACTGCCAAAAATCTTCACGGAGAGATCAAGTCTTTTGTCTCCTTGATCTGATGTAGGCTCCACAAGAAAAAAAAAAAAAAAAAAAAGAAACTCCAAAATAAAATGTACTAAACTTTTTTAGGGCTACACTTGAATTTAGAAAGTTAAGAGTTCAGAAACAGTGTCTTTACAGATTTACATTTTCAATACTTAAAATAATAATGTGACCACAAAGTTAGTCCTGTTCTTTAGGGGTGCAAGATACAGGATGCTGCATTTGGTCTGAAACTAAAAAGCAGGCACATGGATTTCAAAATTTTAAATGCATATGTCTGCTGTTACAGAAGTGGGAGAGGTTTTATTCTACACCTCTGGAACATTTATGTGATTTTGCTTTGTTTTATTTATCTACAAGATGGGAATTAAAGGCACAATCTGTATTTGGAAAACAATCACACTGGAAATTTTTATAAACATTTATAGGGAAGTGGGGGAAGCCTGACTTGGCTTTTTTGTAGAAGACAAAGTAAGCAGAGCTCAAGGTTTGAGGCAGGTTCTTGAGCTTTTAAATGTCCAGTTTGCTAAGACCTTAAAGAAATCCTGAAAATAAAAATACTTGGTGAACATTACCAATGAAATAGGAAAACAGCAATAGTTATATCAAATACAGGTTTAAAAAAGCTCTCAAAATTTCCTGTCCTTCTGCTAGCTATGGCAAACAAGGGAATGTGAGAAAGGGGAGGGAAAAAAAAAAAAAAAAGAAGGAATTGCAGTTGAATTTCAATTTCTTTTGTGAAATCTTAATGAATCCAGTGAGAATTTTGGAGATGGTGGCTTGGCTTGCATGCTGCACTGTGCTTCCTGCACTCTGGGCTTTCTCCAGGACTTGTGACTGAATTTAGTAGCTCTCAAGACTTCTTTTCTGATAATTCACATTTCTGATAATTCACATTTCAGCCTTTTAAAATGAGCCTGTGACCTTCTCAGGTGCTGTGGTTGTGGTTTTGGAGTCCTCAAGTAACAAAAATTCATAAATACTTCTATGGAAATTTACCTCCACTTGAAAACACCCAACCACTGCATAATTTCAGCACAGTGTGGCCCAAGTAAGCTGGGAATGTGGTGGATGGGGCACATCATCCTTCAGCATCCAGACAGTTTGCATTTAAAGGAAAAAAATAACCATTTAATTATTTTCACTGGAGATCCTCTGTCTGCTTTTATCACTCATCATTGGCACAATTGTCTTCAAGGCCAAATCAGAAAATGAAAACGCTGCCTTGGTATAGTGTGGTTATTTTTAATGGGTTTTTTGGGTTTTTTTTTAATGGTTTGGTGTGTGGTTTTGGTTTTTTGGTTTTTGTTGTTGTTGTTATTTTTAAATTTTGTGCTTTGTTCTTTGAGTTTATTTTTTGGTTTTGGTTGGGTTTTTTTGGTTGTGGGCTTTTGTTTTTGTTTTTTTTTAGTTCACACAGAAAGTCCTGCATGTGAGGGAGTAGCTTATATTGTAATTTTTTCCAAAAGCACAGACACACAAAGCAAAAAAAGTGCTAATGAAATTTTGAAAGAGAAAAATTTAAATATTTCCCACAGCACTTTCTATTTCTAGAATGCTATAAATAAGTCTGGCTGTCACAGCTGGATCTCCTTTCCTTCCTGCAGATTTCACACAGTTGGAAAAAGACAAAAGCCAATAATTACAAATAATTAATATAAACACAACTGGGGATTCTTTGGGACTCTTTCTACTTCTGTTGGAAGGATGAAATAGCAGGAACACAGGTATTTATTAAGTGGTTCTTCAGGCAGTCAGGTTATAAGGGACAATATGGACAAATTCATGATGAAATGATGAAATTCGTAATAAATTCATAAAGAAAAGCTGGACAAGGACACCAAGCCTTGTGTCTGCACTTCATGGCTCCTGAAGCTGGAATTTTCCTTTTTCCCCTTCTGACCAGGAGGAAGAATCAGGGGCAAAATCTTTTCAGTTCAGAAAAAAGGTGCAGAATCAGAGCAAGGCAGGAAAGCCAAATGCTCCTCAAAGCAGAAAAGATGTGGGTGGAGAAAAGGGTCTTGGATGTGTCTGGAAGAGGGGAATGGTTGAAGAGGAATTGGGCCAAAATCAAAGGGTTTCCCTGAGAGCTTTGGAGGATGCAGTTCAGCCATGACAAAAACTCAGCTGACAGTACCAGGCAGATGAAAACAGACAGATAAAATTGACTTTGCCTGTAATCTATAAAAATTATTATAGGTTCTCTTAAGATTTACCATCCCTAATATAAAGAATGGAAATGAAAATAAGTAAATATATATTCTAAAAGGGATGTATTGTAGATTACAGGTAATGAATATGGATCTCTGTGCACAAGATGTGCACCTGAGGTGGCTGCCTTCTGCTTTTTAGGTTGTTTTGTTTGGGTTTTATTATTTTTTCAAAACAGCTGAGTGCAGATGGCTGTCTGAGAGAAATTATCTTGCCTTCCCATTTTCCTATCTACAACAGACAGTGGTGGGGGGAAAGGGGGGAAAAAAGAGGAAGAAATATGCCAGATGTGTTTCTAGCATGTCAATGTGAAACAAACTGCAGCAAATGTTGACATTCTGGCATTGAGAACATGGCTTTGACTAAGGTCTAAGTGGTGTAATGTCAACATTCTTCACTTTCTCCTAGTAAAATATTTGCTTTAAATTGTAGATGAAGACCAAAGAGCTTTCTCTTCAAACTGGCCTGCCAAAACATCTGGATTTGTGTTTACATTCGTTGGCATCACAGGGTTATCCTTCAAAAAGAAAAACAAACCTGCTTTTATTTTCTGATTTCTAACTGAACCTCTCGTACATAAAGTGCTTTCCTGAGTAATGCAATATTGTCTGACTGTGGGAGTAATCTTAAAAAAAAAAATAAAACAGTAGTAGCTGAATCAGGAGCAGGTGAAATAGGAAATTTTACAGAGCAAATGCCACCTCCCTGTGAGGCTCAAAAAACCACTCAAAACCAGGAAATGCTCATACAGGGCTCACTTCATCAGCTGATGATTAATTTTAATGTTAAAATTAATAAATTTTAAACTGTATTTTTTCCCTGCTGTTGCAGGAAGCAAATCTAGCACATTTTTCTCATTTCATATTCTGTGTTTTCAAAAAAGCATGAAGCAGAAAAGGAGTGCTGCAACTAAATTTGTGTATTGATAATTATATTTCAGTGATTACAAGAGTTGGAGTCCCATACACCTGGTGTGTGTTTACACAGCAGGGAGAATGACTGAAAATTACTACCAGAAAGCAAGAATGAGAAAGCAGACAAAAATAATTTAGAAAAGCCAAAATTTTCTCGAGTGATTTTCAGCCTCACTCCAAGGTTTATCTGCCTTCTAAATTAGCTAAGAGTAAAGCTACAGTGAGTGTATTTGTACTTATTCTTTCTCCATCTCTACATTCATTACAGCTTAACTGAACCAAATATTTCTCTTTCATGGCTAGACTTTGTTGGAAATTTAGGCTAAACAGCCTTGTTATGGGAACAGTATAAAGTAGTTACTGAATTTTGTTAAAACTTAGACCCTTTAAACTAACCATTAGTCAAACCAAAACAATAAATCCAATGCTGCAATCTCTCTTTGAAATAAAGTTTATTAACAAAAAAAAAAAAAATACACTATGTGAAAAATCTTTTTTTTTAGAAAGTAGTTTAATTGGCTTGTTCATTTAGTGAGTGCAAACAGTCATCTGACCACAGAGTTGGGTTTTTTTTCATCCCCAAGTTGGATATTCCTTACAGCATTTTAATGTGCTTAATGTACATGTGTATACATTCTTTTATACTCATGTACGTTAAGCACATCAAAATGTACATGTGTATGCAAGAATGTATACACATGTAATTTTAATTAGGAATATGCTGCTGGGGTCTGTAAGTCCATCTGTTTATTTTACACATGTGTATTTATATGAGGAATATTTCAGTTATTACACTTCACATCAGTGAAAAATTAACGTCCCAGTGCATTTTTATACAGTTGATCTTCTATTATTGTTACAGTCAGAGAAGGGGCTGTAAAAATGGTTTTGTTTATGAGCATACAAGTTCCTGTGTGTCTTCAAGCTGCTGGGAAGTTACAGTAATGGCTCTGTATTTAGGGATTATATTTTACAGTCTTTGCCCTAAGGACTGCAGCACCTATTTTTTCCAGTTTCTAAAATGCTGTCTCTTGAAAGAATTTCATAAAACCATGTTTCAGTTTATTAGGAGCACTCTAATCATCAATAAAAGATACTTGAGACTTTGGGCATCTTGATTCAAAGACAGTGAGATTCACTCCATCTGCTAACTGGCCCTAAGGCTGTGAAGTCTAGGAGATTATTTTTCTTGCTGTGGAGTAATCAACAAGGCAGGTGTGGGAGACACTGGCCTTGATTTGAGGCAAAGAAATTGATAAAGAATTAAAATTAAATCAGACAAAGCTCATCTGGAACATCTGCTGTAGGTAGGAGTCACACATTTCTGCAAATCACTTATTTTGGGTTTTGTGTTGTCTTTGTTGTTGTTCACTTTGGACTCCCTGGAAATGAGATAAATTTTTTCCTTGCTTAATTCTTGGGGTTTTTTTTCCATGTTGGTTTCTTTCTTTCAGAAAGTACCATTACATAACTTTGGACACAAAAACTTTAGGCACACCCTTTGTCTGAACACGTAGTAGCCTCTGCATACAACAGCAGCTGAAGCGTTTTGAAAGTGATCACAAAGCAGAAGTGACATTTTTTTCCAACCTACAGATATAGAATATATCTCTACAAAGATCTGTCTGCACTCTTTTGCTTCAAAATACCTTGTCAGAAATTACAGCTGGGCATCTTTTAGGAGTTGTTAAGCACCCCATTCTTTTTTGGACTCACCTACTGCAGGCTATATGGGGTCAGAATCTGAGCAGGTGAATATCTCCTCTGGAGAGCACAGTGAAATAATTAATTATCTCTGCACCTCGTTGTGCCTTTTTTAGCTCTATCTCACTGTCTACTTGTTTGTCATGATGCTTAAGCTGAAAGAGTTTCCTTTGATTTCTCTGAGTGTCCTTTTTGTAGAGCACAGACACAAATAGGCTGAAATAGATGCTGAAAGAAATCAACAATGGCGAAATTAAAAGTGGGTGATGTTAGAGCTCTTATAAACACAGAAACTGCAGAATCAAAGGGGAAAATAAAAAAAAAAAAACCCAAGCAAACAAACAAGTGGGAAGAACTGCTCTTTTGATAAAGGAAAATCTAATGACAAAATTCAACTCCTCACCCCCAGACACTGGGCCAGAAAAACAGCATCCCTCAGACCTTATCAGAGCACAGCCTCTCCTCCTCTCTGCATTTCCTCCTCCCTGACTCCTTGGGGCAGGATTATGCACTTCAGTATTTAAATTTCCCTTAAAAAATGTCATCAGAAGCCAGAATACTCAACATGAAATTTCTCTAGATCTCGTTAATCAGTACTTTGATGAAAATCCTTGCAGAGATGAATGCTCCCAAATGATTTGTTAAGTGACAGAAAGATTTCCTGGGTAACCTTAGTGAAGGATGCTGATAAATCTCTCAGCATTTGTGATACCTCTTCCCAAAGCCTGGCCACTTTGTCCCATTCATGAAGCAAATCAAGTAGTTCTCCCAACTGAAAGATTTTCACTATATTAAAAAAATTAGCATATCTTTATAACCCAAGTGCTCCTTTCTGTGTTTATTTAGTTAATTAACAGCACTTTCATCTCAGCAAGTCAAAATCCCTCCTTTTGGCAGCTCCCCCAACATGTTCCCCTATGAAATGTCAGTTTCACAAACCTATCATAAAAGAAGGTTTGGAGTAAACCTCACCTACAACTTCCATTTAAACCTGCTGTGTGAAATAGTTACTGCAAGGCTCTTCTACCTGCTTTATTTTCCTTTGCCAAGGGCACATTCCTTCAGAAAAGGTGATAATTTATCAGTAATGAGAGACTTTAAAGGTTACTTTTCAGTTATATAAATATATACACATACACACACACACATATGTATATATATATGGATGGATATAAAGATTAAACAAGTGAGGAAAAGAAAAGCACAGCACTACAGCTTTTCAAAATTAAACTCTTATCTCTCTTACCTCTACCTATTTTACAGCCCTAAAGATGGAAGGCTTTAGATGAGATGGATTTCTATGCAACTGCATAAAATGATGCCACTTCAGGCAGTTTTAAGTGCACATAGAAAGTGGTCTTGTAAAATTCCCCCAGAATTTTACCCAGTAAAAATCCTCCAGGATTTTATCTTTTCTTTCAATTCATGGTGATGTGGGTGAAGTTATTATTTTTAGTAAGCTAAAAGGAAAATACTTGTGTCCAATACTTGTAAAACTGGTTTTATCATGCTCCGGAAGCTAAAGAGGGAATGTTCTGAGGGCCCCACAAAAAAAAAAAAAAAAAAAAAAAAAAAAAAAAAAAAAAAAAAAAAAAAAAAAAAAAGTCAAAATAAATGAAATGCTGCCCTCTTCTGATTAAATTCGATCTTAGAAGCAGCTGCACTTGCAATGGCAGAAGAGGTTCCAGGAAAAGACTAAAATGAGTTAAAAAGAGGTCTTGGCAGGTGGAAGAACCCCCTTTGCAGGGAATGTGGTGGGGAGCCTCCATAATTTCTGTGTGGCAAATAACGTCCCACCTCAAAGCAGGAAATATGTGGAGCCTGAATAAAAGCAGCTTGCACTGCACTCGTGTGTTGGGGGTAGTTTTGTGGTGTGGCATGCAATGCAAGCAGCAGATGGGTTAATTAAAGCACACCTGGCATTGCTTCCCCTTGGTTTGGGCATGGAACTTCTGGCTTGGCCAGTTTGGTGCACATGAAGCTTTTTAAATGTCCAAAAAACAATCCAAGCCCCAGAAAAGCACTGGAGACCTGTCAAACACAAATATCCATCTGAGCAGCAAACTGCTCAAAGTGGGAGCGTGCTGCAAATACCACATGCCTTTGTTTGGTGCCCTCCCCTAAATAATTTTTTCCCCCTGGATACTATCACTGACTAATTTCTGGCATTTTCAATTCTTTTTATTAATTATTTCTCTAACTGCAAAATATGAGTGGGACACTGGTCTTAAGTTACAGCATTTTGCAGACCTACGAGCACAAAAAGATTCAAAAATAAGATTATAGAAAAATATGTACACGTTGAGCCACTTCTCTGACCAGTTTGACTATTTTGGTGGTAACTTCCTTATGGATTATTTCACACCAGACTCCAGCTGTAAAATACCACATACTCTGAAAATCCATTGAGTGTGGATGCTTCAGTCAAGGTTTCATTTGGCCTTTCTCACCTGGACTCCTTTTTTTTTTTTTTTTTTTTAAGGTATTTTAAATACCTTTAAATGGTACTTAATGTATTTAAAATACCTTAAATACAATTTAAATACCTTTAAATTGTATTTAAGGTATTTAAGTACCTTATGGTACCTTTAACTGGTATTAAAAAAACATTTAAATAGCTTTAAAGGTAAAAATTTTTAAGGCCTTTTAAATACCTTTAAAAACCAATTTAAATGTAAATAGCATGTAGGTACCTAATTTTCTGTTCAAAAAGAAATATAAAAGCACTTAGCAGAAGAGCTTTCAAGTAATTAATCCACGTATAAAACTTTGTTCTTCACTAATTTATATTGCACAATGCTTCCACTTGCATGCTTTTAGGCTGAGCAAAATTATCTTTCTGCCCACTGCTGAACCTTTTAGTGTTAGAGCTAAAATAAAAACATGTACTACAGGATATTTGTAACATGGGAAAATAATTACAGAACTGAAAATGCACAATAATGGCACTGCTGTCAGAGCCACTGGGCTGCTTAGAGCTGATACTGCTGCAAGCATTTATCTTGTTGCAGCTTTCTTTCTATCAGTGGAGGAAACATGTTAAAACATAAAAAGATTATTAACTTAATCACAAAAACAAATGCTTGCAGGCTTTGTGGCCATAAACAGTGGCAGTACAGGAAATAGTACTGCAGTCATAACTTGCAGACTATGCCAGGAAAAGAAAGCATCCTGAGTTTTGTAAAATCAGCTATTTCAAATGAAGTAAAGCATCTTTCTGTACCTGTACAGATCTTGACATGCATTCATGTAACTCACTCAGAGGAAATAAGGAGAATGATGAACAATTAAATAACAAATTGCACATCTGCATTTCTCAGTATTTGCTTACATTTAATGTGTGATGGTGGAAAGACCAGTGAGTCTTTCCACCAGGTATTCTGGCTGAGCAATAGATTTTGATGAATTTATATTAGATTACATGTCAAAGACTTGAAAAATTTCTTCTAGCATGTTTCCAACAAGGTATGACTCTACCCTGATGAAATAGATGACTTCCCATCTGTCTTAGCTACACTCGTGTTAAGAAATCACTCATATTTTTTGTAATCTTTACTGTAGAAAAAACAAGGTAAAAAAAAAAAAAAAAAAAAGGCACATACCGAAGATTTACTGCTGGACCTGAAATGTTCTACCATATTATTATTTTACATTTTTGTGGAAGGCGTGTGTTTTGCACCCCGGGCTGCTGGTCCTTTGTCATCCCTGCAGGAAACACACTTGAACTAGAAAGCGGGATTTAAAATGCTGTTTATTAGAGCTTAGAGTATCAAAATACAGTGTGACAGGTAACCTGACACCTCTCTAGGTGCTCTGAGTCCTGAGGGTGTAGCACTGACAAACAGCACTACATGCAGACCTCGTCCAGAGCAGAATATATCCCGTTTTTATTATTTCTTACAAGGAAACAACCCCCCTTTTCATAATTTCTACAGTAAAGGTGAACATCCTGAATGTTCATGTTAGTCCTGAAAAAGCACTGCCTGAGTGTCCTTAGTGCTAAATCACCTCCAAGGTTCTGATCAGATTTATTTGTTTGTCTGTAGGAGCTGGTGAAACAGAAAATAAACCGACAACTGACCCAGCAGCAAAGGTCTGAGTCAATGACTGCAAAAAAGGGGAGGCAAATATTTACACCAAACAACAAGGAGAAAACATGCACAAAGTTAAGCCAAGCCTGGATGCAGACAGTTTCTGGGAACAATTTATTAACGCTCCTGTGGAACACGAGTAATGTTTAGAACAGTATAGAAATTTACAGAAAGGATTATGCTAATTTGCTTTTTAAATAAAGGAGCAATCTCTTCAATGTAAACCAGGTGTTTTTCTAGAAACCAATAAACCTCATTCTCCTTCCTGTGATTTTGGCTGGGAGATTGTTTTGCGTTTCTACTCAGAACCATTGATCGCAATTTACATTGTATCAGTGGTACTGGTGAGGATCAGGACAGTAATTTTCAACAGTATTTCATTTTAAATGAGTCCTACTGTGTTGTGTAGAGGATTGCTCTTAAAGAGAAAAAGAAGGAAAAAATTTAAACCCATTTTTGCAATGATGCCGAATTTAAAAACAGGATCAACCCATGTGATATACTTGGGTGAAGTGCAAAGTGAACTGGCACTCTCAGGTACAAAGTTTTGAGCCTTTAAAACATGTTATTGAAACCCAGATCCTGTAATATTTGTTCTTCTAATGTGTCTGTAAAGATAAGATTCTCGGTTAGATGGCTCTTAAGCTGCTGAGAGGAAAGAACCATATCCTGGGTTGCAGTGCACTGGGGAGCACAAAGGGAAAGGAATAAAGTGGTTTGGCAAAAAAAAAAAAAAACAAAAGAGACAAGAAATAGAGCAAAATCTACATCAGCATAATGAAAGAAACCATAATTAATTTTTCTGTTTAGTTGTTAAAGGAAAAACAAAACAAACCCCCAAACAAAACCTCAAATAAAATAAAAAGTAACTGAACATTTAGAAATAAAAAATAATAAAGCTGTTGTGATTGTGGTGTGGCTTAGTTACCAGAAAAATGTTTTCCCCCTAAAGCTTTTTGCCACATTCTGATGTGACGCTTCCCACCTGCTCTGACTTCTGCTGGAAGAGCCCAGCAGCAATTTTAATCACCAGACCCATTTTGGAAGAGCACTGAGATGGGAAGCAGGAGGAAAACCAGCACTGGAGTGCAACATTTCTATCTGCAGGCAGTTTCTGCAGCCCGAGAAGGGCTCAGAGCCCAGGGATCCATAGTACAGGAGAGATTCCTGTCACATTCCACTTCTCTGCCTCCCTCCCACCTCTTCGGATCTTACTGACAGCAAAAAACAGCTTTGAAAAACTGAGCATAATATCCTTACATTAAAACTCTAATCATTGTTTCTCCCTGCATAACTTGCATAAACACAACTTTTATTCAACCACAAAAATGTTTAGATTCAGTTCTGTTAGGAAAAGGTCATCTCTGAAAGGTTGCTGTTTATCAGTAAATTTATCTCAGAACTACAACTGACAGAAAATCCACTCTCATATTCATTTTCCCCTGCTAAAATGAAGAATTAAAGAGTTAAATTTATTTTAGGAAAATTAACATCTTGACTTGCTCTGTAATGAACATGTAAATTTTCTTTAGTGACACAGTGCTCCATACCAATTCATGACCATGCACATTCCCAGAAACACCTCCAATGACCATAATTCATCCGACAAACTAAGGATCTTTAAGAGGTCAGAGCCTCTTAAAGAGCCTCTTAAGTAATGCCCCAAGAATAAACCAAGATGTAAGGCTTTAATTCAGAAAACAGAGACAACAACAATCAACAGGGAAACCTTTTATTCAGGCAACAAGGTAAAAGTAAAACCTATTCTACCAAGCAGAATTTTTGCAGCAAAAGTCAAACAACTAGTGAGAAAAGCAGTAGAATTAAGGAAAGTAGTAACAATAACAGTCATCTCCAAACGTGTTTCCAATCCATGTAAGTAACTGTCAAACTAGCAACCAGAAAACCTCAGTAATCTGCCAATACCCAGTGCAAAGCAGTTTTAGTTAACACAAGCCATCCCCAACACTCAAAGTGCATGTTAGAATCATGCATTTCTCTCACCTACCTGGCAGGCTTGCACAGAAGCACCACTAACAGCCTACATCAAAAGAGCACAAACTCGTATTAAAGCCACAGTCTGTGGAACTGTCACCAAGGACTTCTGACAGGGGGAAGTGCTGCTCTGAGAGTTACATGCTACCTTCCTTTGGTTTCATGTCTCTTACCACAACAGTCACAGTTTGCATGTAGTGGGGACTGTCAGGTCAGAGTTTAGGAAAGGAAGATGCCCTTGCTTTCCAAGTACTGAGCCCAGAGGTGTCTACACCTTCCCCCTTCCTGGTGTGCCTGAGGCCCTGGGAGAATTTTACACAGAATATTTTAGAGTGAGCAATGCAACAATCCAAGTCTGCATTGGAACTCTCATGAGCATAGGTGTACAAACAGTGCAGCCTTGAAACTGGGCACATTCATGGTCCCAGTGACACAAATGCTGTGGTTTACTGATCCTTGTGCCAGAATAAAGTTGATAAACTATTGTGGATAAACAAACTGGTATCAAAAAGCACAAGCAGTAGTGGAAAAAAATTAGCTGATAGGCATTCCTGTAGAGAAGCAGAGGGTTGCAGCTTGTGAGCCATCCCAGGAGTCTCCTCTGACCTCCTTCCCCTTTTAGGTTTTATTTTTATAGTTTTCTTTGTGGGTGTGGAAAACACAAAGTGCCAGCTCACATCGCTTCATTGTTAGGTGGATTTTGACTGACTTTAGTCATACATGTGAAGCATGTGCAGGTTTTATTTCATTAGAGAATACACAAGCTGTGTATGTGGAAAGTGTCTTACATAGAAAGTTCTCTAAAAATGCCCACTACTGGACTAAAGCGTAATCCAAAAAAGGAACAGAACTAGTTCTGGTGGAAGCAGAAGTGCTGTGGATAAAAGCCCACTGACCAGAAAGCACAGAACAGCCTACAACCACTCCAGGAGGCACCCACAGTCTACATCCAATGGAATCAATCAGCAAAACCCTGGAGGTCTTGAAAAGCCTTTGGACCGAATCCTAACTAATCTGCTTAGGCAGGAAGTTGGACTAGATGACAATCTGTGATCACCCCCATCCTCACCAACTCTGAATCTGTGAAAATTAATAGCAAGTCCAAATCCCTTCTCACAGTTCCTGTTACATAAATCTCCTGTACTTTCAAGCTCTGTTGTTAACGCTGCTCTCATGCACACAACTAGACATGAAGAGCTGAAAAGAGGGAGGAGGACACAGCAAAATGCAGTGAGCAACCTCTTTTAGGCATCTAAAATTGTATTACCCTGCACAGTCTCACATGCTTTCTGGACACTGAGACCTTTATTCACTGTGCAAATTCACTCCTTCCTTAGTTTTTTTCCCTCGTGGAGTTATCCCCAACTATCCTAAAAAGGGATGACTATTTTATACTTGGTATTCAGCAGGAGACACCGGTTCTAGGTCTTTAACAAGGTCAAGGGTCTCACAGGTTTTTTTTTTAACATTACTACTCCTGCAGCTGCACCACCAAGAACAGGGCTCTCCAAACAATGCAGGAAGTATTTGGCTTAAGCAGGAAGTTAATTTACAAGGTTTCTCATAATGTTTAAAGAAGACCCTCTGTACCCTGAACCAAAATGGTTCCAGTGGTTCAAGTAGTGGAACAGCTGATATAGCTTCAAGCGCTTCTCAAACCCTGCAGCTCTGGGGATTTTACTGTGATAAGCAGAATAAAAAGAATTGCTGAAGCCACCAAACATCCCAGCTATTGCAAGGTCGTACTCTGAATGGCCGTAGAAACAAGCTGGATCGAAGATAACTGGACCAGATTCATTCTCAGATATATTTCCTCCCCAGAGATCCCCATGCAGGAGAGCAGGAATGATTTCTATATCACTGAAAAAACTGGGTATCTTCAGCTGCAGGAGGAGAAAAGAAAGACATGTAAATTACACAATCATTCACTTAAAATGTAGGGGTTTATCTGCATACTTGAACTGTCCTAAAACCCACCATTTAAAACACACAGGACCTGGTCAGCAGAGATGCTGAGTACATCCAGAGGACTCTTATTGTTCATAAAAGGCAGCAGCAAAATCGTCATCTAAATCGTTTTTAGCAAGGAAATAAAAACCTTAAAACTCAGATATTGTCCAGGGTTAGTGACACAGCCACCAACACTTCATCATTAGAAAGCTCAAGGATGTCTCACCGAATTTCCAAAATGTAGGACCCAAAGAGCCAATAGCGCAGTCACTGAATCAGGTGCAAACAGTGAATGGACAGACAGCACGCAGGACAGAACTGCTTATGTACATTTCTCATCAAGAGCGTGTTACAGGGAATGAGAATATGAACTCCATCCAGTATTTCCCAAACAGTCAGGCAAAGTGCTATCTGGCACGTTGGAATTCACTCTGGAATGTTAGCATATGGAGATGCAGCAAAGGCCATTTTACCTTAGAAGAAGGGCATTTTGATCCCTAAAAACTGGAGTCTCTTACCAACAGAACCTGGTGCAAACCAACAAACAGGAACTGTAGTTTAAGAAAATAAATTTTGAGTATGCCCAGCTCTCCCAGTAATAAGAACTAAGGGAATTGCTCCTACCTGAAGCTGTGCCCAAAGCTCTCTTGCTTCTTTGTCACCTGATTTCTTTTCAATCATGTCCATCTGGGGCTGGATCCTCTGTCTAGCAAAGAAGGTCACCCAGTCACTCTGCCAGTCGTTCACCTGCAGGAACAGACCTCCAATGTCAGTCCACACCCACAAAAGGCACATTTGCTTCTTTTTCAAATAAGACTTTTGAGGATCACAAAGTCTTTGTGCTGGCACCATCCAGGACAATAAATGCTACCATCATTTAATCTAATGTTATCTGAAAATGTTAAATTAGGGGAATAATTTTCTCTCAGTGATTGAAGTGCAGGAAATTGAAGAGCTAATTGAAGAGCTATCAGTGTCCAAAGCACTTTCAAGTGCTGTCCAAGACACTACTTTCTTTAGCAGGGCAGAACCACATTTTTTTTATTTTCATGGCTCCACAAAAATTCATTTATCCCCATTATGCTAACTTTGACCTTCTGTATCACTGAAGGGAAAACAAGATAAATTTAAAATTCTATCAGTCTGAGAAAGTACAACCTACCTGTGGAAGATAACCACAGCAGGTAACTGTATGAAAGCCAAACTGATCCACAAACTGGAATTCTGATTGTCCTTCACCTTTACCTTTCAAACCAAAGACAAACTTAAACAACAGTGACATAATACTGCGCATCCACAACCCAAATGAACCTTTAAAACTACACAAGAGTAAAATGCTGCTTCTACTGAGAATTCATTTAAAAAATTGCACTTTCATGGGTTTTTTTAAGGTTACAACGTGGTTGTTTTTTAAATTTAAATTTTGATGTTACACAGCTATATTCTACTCTTCATAATTGTATTTTGAGGTTCTTTACGTCCAAAACTGAGTATGTGTTTTGCTTACACAGACTCAAAGAGCGCAAACAAATGCAAAAAAATATCCCTGCCGGGGTCTGTTTCATCCAAACCTAGTCTCATGCTATCTTCAGGGAAAGATTAACTTGTCCTGAAGTAGCAGAAGTAATTTTAACTGCTTTGTAGATTATTATCAACTGGGTTAAATTTGCAAACAGCTGTGTACTGTACCAACTATGTTCCCTTCTTTCTTCACCCTCTCTCCAAATCTCTGGTTGTGAAGGTGAAGATCAGCCAGCTGAGTTCCAAGCAGTGCTGAATGTCTAAGAAACAAAAAAGTAACGTAAGTACCACTGACACATGAACAGAACCACGTCCTGATATTCCAGGAGTTACTTGAACAGATCTATCAAGTAAGTAAAACCAGTTCTACACCTCTAACAAAATATTTTTTCAGTGTATTCCACTTATAAATACCTTGTCTTCCTACAAAGACAGCATATTAACACAAAATGCACTTGGCTGTTTCTGACACCACTACTGAAAGTGAAAAGCATAAATTTACTAACAATGAGAAATACCAATTCTAATTTCTGTGGGACATCACTTTTGTAAGGACTCTCAGTAAGATATGTGTAAGAAAGCATGCACAACATGTTGTGCCTTTTTTTTTTTCTAACTCTAGTAAACTATGTTTGGGAAACAGAACCAAAAGGCTGATCCTTTTCCTTCTGCTGCTGCTTCCAGCTGCTTTTCTCTAACATGCCTAGATGATGAGAGACACAGGGGCCTAGTTTATTATCTGCTTTTAATAAAACCTCATCCTCTACATGGTTCAGAGGAGTCTTGTAGTAACTACAAACAGATACTACAAACAGCTGCCTCCCATATTAACAAAATTATGTTCCTTTTATGCCTTTGGCCTTCCTCAATTTCCCCTGTTCTCCAGTCACTGTCGTTTAAGGCACATTTATTCCTTCAATTTGTTTCTGTTAACACAGGAAACCTGCAAGCCAAAGGTACTGTCCTGGTTTAGGGCAAATTTGGAGAGAATCCCCAAAAAGGGCTTCTCCAAAAGCAAACCCACAGGCCCCTT